>NC_136429.1:417957689-418147689 GCF_052849685.1 Lactuca virosa
GATAACTCATGATTTGGATAAGGCAGTTATGAAACAGATAACCATACATAATTACATTAGAACCCCTGAAAACTCAATAATATCTATTATGGTCCCTCTAGTAATTCATATTTTCCTAACCTACTGATCGAGTAACGGGACACCCGCCAATGGGTGCGAAACCTTTGACCCCTATTCTTTTGGTCGTATCGGGATCAGTCCAGACTAATATAACTGTACACTCCCCTATTCTAATCTTGTATTAAAGCTAAGATATAATCCCCTTTAAAATCTGTATAAATCTCATTACATATAATCAACCGTGATACATATATATATATATATATATATATATATATATATATATATATATATATATATATATATATATATATATATATTTGTTCAAATGAGAACAAAATGGTATTTGAGAACATTTGAGAACAAAAAAAATGTTTCGTTTAAGTTTTAAGAAAAAGCGGGGCTTATGTGTTATTTAACCTAACCTCACTATGAAGTGTCTCTACTACAACAAAACGATGATTTTGAGTCAAGTATCCATTTGAGACATTCAAATTTGCTCGATTAAAAATTGTTGGAGGGATGGCGATGAGATTTCAACTCAAAATTGTCATCTCCAATCGATTTTATTGGGCTTATGGTTTAGTTGCGGTTTCCCCACCATATAGTCCGAGCTCAACTTCACTCATCGTAGAAACCAGGTACATATATATGTGCTCTCCTAGTACTTACCCTAAGCTTATCACTAAATAAAACTATTGTTTATTGAAATAAGAAGTCCATTCTTCCAAATCGATAATTGATTTCAACATATTCTGATGCAATATATGGTTTACACAATTTAGCAAACTTTCGTAGACATGAAGTATATAAATAAGAAGAGCTATAATTGGGCATAGATATTGTATGTACTTTTGTTAGAAGTATTTATTGTTATCCATTTGAGATATTCAAGTTTGTGACAGCTTATAGATTTTTTTATGAACACCAAGTGTTCGATGAAATACCTCAATGAAAAAACCTCCACAAATACATCAAGAACAAGGCGGTGTATTTATTGTTGCAGTTTGTAGGTGCTTGTTGACTGTTTTTTTGCTGAAATAGCATCATTTTGATGTCTCTGTTTAATTTGCCTCTGTTTTTTTACTGGACTTTATTTCCTCAAACATACTCAACAACTTGAATGTTTGGTTGTTGAGATTATAAACTGAATTTTATATTCTTGCATAGCTTCCCCAAACATATTTTGATGTCTTTCTTTAATTTGCCTCTGTGTAGGACTCGTTTTTCCTTCCAAGAGGTGACTAAAGAGCTTAATGGGTTAAGTTGGGAACTTAACCCTAATAAGTGTAAAAGTGGCATTTTATGTGAAAATTCTTAACTTTGAACCCTCATTAACCAAGCATTAAGGCCCTTAGGTTAAGTTGAATTTCACATATCAATAGCCTAATAATTAACCAAAAATCATATAAATAGTGATAAACTTAAAGTTTAATCATTAAGTCCTTAATAGAACACAAAAACTGATTTAATAGCTATTATGATCAATTTTCCCAAATCTGTCCTCCAACTTCTAAAATTCGTGCAAGTCAATAAGATCCGCTAAAAATCATGAGACTTAGTTTTCTGGAAATCTTAGTGTGTCTAGTTTCTTCAAACTTTGAATCACATTTCAAATTTCCAACTCCTTGAGGGATAAAATTGGCAATCTTCTTAGGCTGGTCCATACTGTCATAGATTTCATGCATTGTCTTCAAAAAATCATAATAAATTCATTAGAATTCCAAATGCCAAAATTCCAAATTCTATAGTTAGATATGGATGTATAGTTTCCCAAATATAAAGGGACTGATGTAATACTTAGTATATTGGTACAGTTAATTACAAGAGTGATGAGTGGTCCAGAAAGTGACAACTTAAAGTTACTAACTTGTAAATTTAATATAAACACAACCAAAAATCATTCAAACGAGATCTTTATATTTCTGAAAATATAAAAGGGTTAAATTTACCAATATTATTTTATGGAAATTTAATAATGGGTTGAAAGGTAAGAAAATAGATCCAAAAAAGAGCACTACAATCAAAGAGAAAATAAGAATATATATACATAAGTTTTATAAGAGTAATAAAACAAAGCACAAACTAAATAATGTTATAATTGTTGTGTAGGTTCTCGGAAACGAAAGGATCCATCTTGCTCACACTAGCTAATTTTCAAGTTCAAGGAGATGAGTTACAATAACTCTCCTATTATATAGGCATTACTTGTTTTATGTTATTGTTCACAGATACCCTAATCTGGTAGAGTGAACACGGAAAGGCAGAATGTAGCTTGTTTTCTAGTGAGACAAGCAGACAAGATTCATTTCTGCATTCTCGATTCGTTAATTGTTCTCGTGTATTAAATCACATGTGATTATATGATCTAATCACATATGACTTATATGCACAAGATTCATTTTTGTGTTTTCGATTCAATAGTTGTTCTTTGTCCATATTAATCGTATGTGATTAAATACATAAAATGACATATGATTAAATAAATAATAACAAGTATTGAATAGAGAACGTGAAATTGAATCTTATTCGCATAAATCATATGTGATTAGATACGTATAATCGTATGTGATTAAATACACAAGAACAACTATTGAATCGAGAACACGAAAATGAATATTGTCCACATAAATCATATGCGATTAGATACATATAATAACATGTGATTATATGTATCTAATCACATATGATTTATGTGGCTATGATTCATTTTCGCGTTCTTGGTTCAATAATTGTTTTTTTCACTTTAATCATATGTGATTAAATACATTTAATAAAATATGATTATATGTTTCTAATCACATATTATTTTATTTGGAAAAAATGATTTATTTGGAAAAAAATGAATATTGTCTATATAAATCATATGTGATTAGATACATACAATCACATATAATTATATACACGATAACAAATATTGAACCAAGAACATAAAAACATATCTTTATCCAAATTAATCATATGTGATTAAATACATCAAATCATATGTGATTATATGAATCTAATCACATATGATGTATGTGGACACAATTCATTTTTTCTTTGTCGATTCAATAGCTGTTCTCATGTATTTTATCACATGTGATTATATGTATAATCGTATGTGATTAAGTACATGAACACAACTATTGAATCGAGAAGGCAAAAATGATCTTGTCCACCTCAAATCATATGTGATTGTATACATATAATCACATGTGATTAAATACACAAAAGCAATTATTCAATCGTAACCGCAAAAAAAAAATATTGTCTACATAAATCGTATCTGATTAAATACATATAATCGCATATGATTATATGTATCCAACCATAGATGATTTATGTGGATGAGATTCATTGTCACATTCTCGATTCAGTAATTGTTCTTTGTCAACTGTAATCATATGTGATTAAATATATAATCACATGTGATTATATGTATCTAATCACATATGACTTATATGGATAAAAAATAATGATGTCTATATAAATCATACGTGATTAGATACATATAATCACATATGATTATATACACGAGAACAACTATTGAATCAAGAACACAAAGATAAATATTGTCCACATATATCATATGTGATTAAACGCATATAATCACATGTGATTATATGTATCTGATCACATAGAATTTATGTGGAAAATATTCATTTTTGCGTTCTCGATTCAGTTGTTTTTCTTTTGTATTTAATTACATGAGATTATATGTATCTAATCTGATATGATTTATATGGACAATATTCATTTTTGCATTCTCGTTCAATAGTTGTTCTTGTACATTTAGTCACATATGATTTCTGTACACAAGATTCATTTTCGCGTTTTTGATTCAATAGTTTTTCTTTTTCCACATTAATCATATGTGATTAAATACATACAATCGCATATCATTAAATACATAAGAAAAAATATTGAATAAAAAATGTGATAACGAATATTATCAATATAAATCATATGTGATTTGATACATATAATCACATGTGATTAAGTACATGAGTACAACTATTGAATTGAGAAAGAAATAATGAATCTTGTCCACATAAATCATATGTGATTAGGTACATTTAATCACATGTGATTAATCACATATTATTTATGTGGACACTATTCATTTTTGCATTTTTAATTCAATAGTTGGTCTCGTATATTTAATCACATACGATTTATGTGAAAAGGATTTGTTTTCACGTTCTTGATTCAATAAATCATGTGTAATGAAATATATATAATCATATGTAATTATATACACAAGAACAACTACTGAATCAAGAACATTAAAACAAATTTATTTCCACATTAATCATATTTGATTAAATACTTATAATCACATGTAATTAAATATATTAGAAAAATTATTGAAACGAAAACTCAAAAATGAATATTGTTCATATAAATCATATGTGATTGGATACATATAATCAAATGTGATTATATGTATCTAATCACATATGATTAAAGTTGACAAAAAATAATTATTGAATCGAGAACGCAATAATGACATATGTGATTAAATATATCTAATCACATTTGATTAAATATATCTAATCACATGTGATTATATGTATCTAATAACATGATTTATATGGACAAAAAAGAATATTGTCCATATAAATTATATGTGATTAAATACAAATAATCACATGTGATTATATCCACATAATCACGGGTGGTGGTAATGGGTGGTGGTGGTGTGTAATGATGTTTGGTGGTGGTAGGTGGTAGTGGTAGTGGGGTGACATGTGGGGTGGTGATTATAGTGGGTGGCAGGTGGTAGTGGCGAGCGGTAGTGATGGGTCATAGAGACGAGTGAGGGTGATAGGTGGTGGTTGGTGATGATGTATGGTGGTTTTGGTGGGTGATGGGTGGGGTGATGGTGGCGGGTGGTTGTGATGGGTGGTGAAGGTGGGTGGTGGTCGGTGGTTTGTGGTTTTAGAAGGTGGTGGGTGGAGGTGATAGTGGCAGGTGGTGGTGATGGGTGGTGGTGGTGGTGTTGGGGGTGGTGGTGGGTGGTGGTTGGTGGTAATGACAGGTGGTGGTCATAATGGTGGGTAGTGGGTGGCTGGTAGTGATGGGTGGTGGAGGTGGGTGGGTGGTGGTGATGGGTGGTGGTGGTCGGTAGGGATGGATGGTAGTGGTGGGTGGTGGTGATGGGTGATGGTGACGAGTGGTGGTGATGGGTGGTGGGTGGTGGTAGTGGTTAGGTGGTTGTGATGGGTGGTAGAGGTGGGTGAGTGGTAATAGTAGTGGGTGGCGGTGATGAAGGTGGGAGGTGGGTGGGGGTGATAGTGGCGGATGGTGATGGTCGATGGCGATGAGTGCTGGTGGCGGGTGGTGGTGATGTGTGGTGGGTGGTGGTAGTGACAAGTGATGGGCATAGTGGTGGGTGCGTGGTAGTGATGGGTAGTGGAGGTGGATAGTGGTTGTGGGTGGGTAGTGGTTGTAGTGGGTGGTGGTGGCGGCGGGTGGTAGTGATGGGTGGTGGTGGTGGTAGTGAATAATGGGCGTGGTTGGCGATGGCGGATGGTGGTGATGATGTTGGTGTTGGATATAGTGTCTAAGTCCATAACTATATTTGGTATGTACTTGACCCGACCCGGCATGGTCCATTTGGGTTGCATGGCATCATGCACTTGGATAGACTAAATGAGAGAAATAAGACACTTATGGTTTATTAATATATTATAAGTTCTAATATATTAATAATAAGAATAATAATATTTAGTTAGTATTGATCAATAATTAATTTAGAATTAATTATGTGATCAAAAGAAGACTAATTAAATATATGGGTTGATTGTGTCAATCATCCATAACTTATATAGTGGGCCAAGGCTCCATGGATTATCAAGTTGGGTTAAACCCATAAGATGCTCCATGGATGCTCCATGGGGGTTACATAACCCATGGGTCATGGAAATGAAAGGTCATGACAATTAGGGTTTACATGGTGTAACCCTAATTGTAACATACTATATAAAGAAGCTATTATTCACCATTTTCGACTACTAGTGTGAATCAAAGAGGGCTAGCCGAAAATCCAAGTGTTCTTATTCTCTTATAGTTTATTCCAAGTGTACTTGGTGTTGTGTGAAGCATTTGAGGCATCACACTTGAGGTGCTAGGCTCACAAGGTTTCAAGGAATCATAACAACAACAAGGTATGTATTTCTAGCTATCTCTTTTATTATAAAGTTCCCCATGTATGCTAGATAGGTTTATGAACCTTGGAAAAAGTATTTTGCATGTATCTTAGACAAACATAGATCCAAGGTTTTTCTAGGGTTGCATGTACACTTAGGAGTGTTAGAATTGCTCAAAACCCAACAGTGGTATCAGAGACTAGGCTTGCTTGTTTGATACTTAATGCAAAATAGTGAAAAAAGTCGATTTTGTGCTGTCTGCATGATGAACTAGCCGAGTCCATGGGGGGACTCGCCGAGTTCATGTGAAAACTCATCCTACTCGTCGAGTAGGTTCGTGCACTCGACGAGTAGGAGCCTCAGAATGCAGTTTTTCAACTTTTGCTGCTGGAAATGGACTAGAAACATTACCCTAAACTGTTTTGGTGTTATTAAATTTGTTTTAGATGGTGTAATGGTTGTTCTAATCTATTTACAATGGCCAATATCAAAATTCCATGATGTTATGATTCTTGAAATTCTTGATAATCATGTTCTTGAACTTATGAATTTAGATGATCATATGAATTATTTGTAACCTCCATGTTAGTTAATTCTTGATCATTATGTGTTTTAATGGAGTCCATAACTTGTCCTCAAGTTATGGAAAACCAAGAGTCACACTTGAATTAAAACCATTAAAAGAACACAAGAGTTATGAAAATGAAGAGTCTTTATTTTAATACACTAATAAAATCATAAGTTATGAGAAATGAAAAGTTTTGAAAGTTTACAAAACTTGCCCTCAAGTTTTGGAACAAGTAAAGTCATAATTAAAACTTTAGTTCCAACCCTTAGAATTTTAAATATTAAAATTCAACCCTTATACTTTATAATATTATAAGTGAATAATAATTATATATGTATAAGATAAAAGTCGTTTTACCATTAGTAGGCCTCATTCACGAAGTCGGTCTATAAGAGGGGTATAAGGTTGTTGCCTATAAAATGGCAGCTTAATGGGTGTCCATTCTCACCCACCGCTTCCTTGATCGGTGGAGGGTCGTTAGCCGAAAAGGTAGAACAAGGACTTATAAATTCTCATAATAAGTATTATGAATATACTAAAGTAACTAAACATTTATAAATTCCCAATCTTAGTTACTTTAGAAAAATGTGAATAAGGTGCTAATCCATGAAATTAGACTTTACACTTTGTTTAAGTCGTTAGTGGAGCCTGTGTGGTTAACCGGCACACTAACTTGAACTTAACAAGGTAGGTAAAGGGTGACTTAATGTTTATCATAGTATCGATGGAGCGTGTGTGGTTAACCGGCACATCGATTGAGGGGTAATACATTAAGGGTACCAAGTAATTTGCGTGGTTACTTCACACCTTATTTTGTGATCCTCGGCATCCCAGTCACAAAACTTGAAGGGCACACTCGAGATTGAAACATGCCATTGAAAAGTTCAATGAATCTCAAAGAACCTAGGAATTTCTAAACCAATTAAAACCTAATAAGATTAATTCCGTTTTATGGTGGAAATCGGTGAATCGTCATTCACCTACCTTCAAATATTTTATAGCTTGGATTACGGCATCCCTCTTCTAAGTTATAAAATATTGTGTTGGGTCCTAGCCTTAATATAGCATTTGGGTGCTTTATTAAGGACTTTCCTGAAATCTAATCTAAACTTATTCTTTCATTTCAGATGTCTTCCAAAAACAATGCTTCTGGCTCAAACCCTACTGGCTCCTTCTCTCTCATGAACCTTTGTGGGAGAGTCATCTTTGATAGATCCAATTTTATGGATTGGATCAGAAACATCAGGATGGTCACTCGCTATGAGGACAAAGAATATGTCCTTGATAAGGAGCTGAAGGAGATTGATGAGTCAACTGCTACCTCAGAGGAGATTGCTGCATTTCAGGCACATGAAAGGGATGCTACCAAAGTAGCATGTATCATGACTGCCACAATGACAGCTGACCTCCAAAAGTCCTATGAGGACTATTACCCTTTTGAGATGCACATGGACTTGATGGAGCGATACCATCAAAGTGCTCGTCAAGAGAGGTATGAAATAATCTCCTCCATGATAACCACCCAAATGAAGGACAATGAGTCCCTCACGACCCACATGCAGAAAATGCAAAGATCTGTGGATCGCTTGAAGAAACTGAATGTTGACTTTCCTGAGGAGCTAGCAATAGATATCATTTTGCACTCCTTACCTTCATGTTATGATCAATTTAGAATGACATACCACATGAATAAGGAAGAAGTTACACTTAGTAAACTTCAAGGACTCTTAAAGACTGCAGAAAGTAGTCTTAAGGGTAAGTCGGGTGTCAATACTCCTCCTACTCCTACTGCGGCTAATGTCTTGGCAATCAGGCATGGCAAAGGTGAGAAGAGAAAGACACCTTCTAAGGGTACCAAGGGTAAGACCCTTGAAGGCTCCTCTTCAAGCAAAACCAAGAAAGGTTTTGTCACTCCTTCTGCTAACCCTAATGAGGCTGAATGCTTCTATTGCCATGAAAAGTCGCACTGGAAGCGAAACTGCCCTAAATACCAGCAAGATCTTAAGGATGGGAAAGTAAAACCCAACCATGCAGGTATATACACAATATTCTCTAATAACTCACCTCATTCTAAGTCTTGGGTCCTTGATACAGGTTGTGGAATTCACATATGTTCTGATCTGCAGGGACTAAGAAGAAGTGAGGATTTGGAGCATGGAAAGATAAACCTCATCATGGCGAATAGGAAAGTTTCACCTGTCACCAAGATTAGAGTTTATTCCTTGTTACTAGATAGTGGGTTTACATTAAACTTGAATAAATGTTGTTATTCGCCATAAATGGCAAGAAATATTATTTCCTTTCATGCATTATATAAACAAGGTTTCACCTTTTATTTTGATAATAAAAGTGGTGGTATTGATGCTTTCTATAATAGTGTTCTTTATTTTAAAGCATTACCTTGTGATGGTGTGTATGAAACTGTATCTGTTGAAGATAACTTAGGAAATAATGTATTGTGTATTGATTCTTCCACTAGCTTAGATAAAGCATCTTTATGGCATCGTCGTCTTGGACATGTAAGCAAGAAACGCATAGGCCAACTCCAAAAGGATGGAGTCTTGGAATCATTTGACCTAAAATCGGATGATAGTTGTGAATCTTGTCTACTTGGAAAAATGACAAAGTCACCTTTTACTGGCACTTGTGCTAGGGGTGAAGGTGTGTTGTATCTCATACACACAGATGTGTGTGGACCCTTCAGAACCGCCACTAGAGATGCTAATCGCTTTTATGTGACTTGTATTGATGATTTTAGTAGATATGGATATGTCTACTTAATCAAACATAAGTCGGAAACCTTTGATAAATTCAAAGAGTTTAAGCAAGAAGTGGAAAATCAGTTGGGCAGGAACATTAAGATGCTTCGATCCGATCGAGGTGGTGAGTATCTTAGTACCGAGTTCCTTGACTATCTTAAGGAATGTGGGATAGTCTCACAATTGACACCTCCCAGAACACCACAGTTGAATGGTGTAGCTGAGAGGCGCAATCGAACCTTGTTGGACATGGTTCGTTCCATGATGAGTCGAGTTTCGCTACCAATCTCATTTTGGGGGTATGCCTTAGAAACTGCCGCCCATATCCTTAATCTAGTCCCTACAAAGAAGGTTGCCAAAACACCTCACGAGATGTGGACTGGAAAAGTTCCAAATCTAGACCACATCAAGGTTTGGGGTTGTGAGGATTTCGTGAGACGCGAGACTCACGACAAACTCGAACCTCGAAGTGAGAGGTGTATTTTCATCGGCTACCCACAGAAATCATTTGGTTATATCTTCTACAGACCCAGTGACAATGTGGTCTTTGTAGCAAGAAGAGGAGTCTTTCGAGAGAGAGATCTCATAAGCCAAGGAGACAGTGGGAGGCAAGTTGACCTTGAAGAAATTCAAGAGTCAAGCGGTGAAGGAACCTCAAACCCTAGCCCTCAACCTGAGGAGGAAACTCCTGTTGAGCCGACTGAAGAGTCTATACCTCTGAGGCGTTCCACCAGAGTTAGGAATGCACCTGAACATTATTATGGTTTCCATATTACTGCAGAAGGTGATACCCTTATCAGTGATAATACACTGATAAATCTAGAAGAGCCTAACAGCTACACGGAAGCCATGGTAGGCCCTGAGTCTGCTAAATGGAAAGAGGCTATGGATAGCGAGATACAATCCATGTATGACAATCAAGTTTGGAACTTGGTTGACAATGTACCAGGTCGTAAGACAGTAGGGTGCAAATGGATCTTCAAGAAGAAGACCGACATGGATGGTAATGTACACACTTATAAGGTGCGACTGGTTCAAAGGGTTATTCTCAAACTCCGGGAGTTGATTATGATGAGACCTTTGCACCAGTGGCCAAGATTAAGTCTATTAGGGTTCTGTTAGCCATTGCTGCATTTCATGATTATGAAATATGGCAAATGGATGTCAAAACCGCTTTCCTTAATGGAAAGTTGGCTGAGGATGTTTACATGGTTCAGCCAGAGGGTTTTGTAAGTACAGAATACCCTAATAGAGTGTGTAAGTTTGAAAAATCCATATATGGATTGAAACAAGCACCTCGCAGATGGAATCTTTGCTTCAATGAGAAAGTCAAAGAGTTTGGCTTTTCGAGATGTGAAGATGAATCGTGTATATATGTCAAGGCTAGTGGGAGTATAGTTAGCTTTTTGGTACTGTATGTGGATGACATACTGCTCATAGGAAATGACATCCCAACCTTGCAGGAAGTGAAATCCTGGCTTGGGAAGTGTTTCGCTATGAAAGACCTAGGAGAAGCTGCCTATATCCTCGGGATAAAGATTTTGAGAAACAGGAGTAAAAGACTAATTGGACTTAGTCAGAGTGCCTACTTGGACAAAGTGCTGAAGAGGTTCAGTATGGAAAATTCCAAGAAAGGAGATTTACCTATTCAGTGTAATGCCAGACTGAGTAAAACTCAGAGCCCGAGTACAGATGAAGAGATAGCTGAGATGAATCGAGTCCCATATGCTTCCGTTGTAGGCTCGATCATGTATGCTATGACTTGTACTCGTCCTGATGTTGCTTTTGCTTTAAGCATGGTTAGCAGATATCAGAGTAATCCTGGCAAAGCTCACTGGACTGCAGTAAAGAATATTCTCAAGTACCTGCGAAGGACTAAGGACTGGGTCCTTACCCTTGGTGGGAGTGATGACTTGAAAGTAGCAGGGTATAGTGATGCTAGCTTTCAGACTGATAGGGATAATTTTCGCTCTCAGTCGGGCTGGGTCTTTACTCTAAATGGAGGGGCAATTACTTGGAAAAGTTCCAAGCAAGATACAGTGGCTGATTCCACTTGTGAATCAGAGTATATAGCAGCAAGTGAAGCAACAAAGGAGGCTATATGGCTAAGGAACTTCATCGGAGACCTTGGAGTTGTACCAGCTATTAAGGAGCCCATGGAAATTTTCTGTGATAGTGAAAGTGCAGTTGCCTTAGCAAAGGAACCAAGGGATCACGGGAGATCCAGGCACATCGACAGAAAATATCATTTCATCAGACATCGAATAGAAGAAGGAATCCTCGTGGCAAAGAGGGTATCATCAGATGAGAACCCGGCAGATCCCCTCACGAAAGGACTGAGTAGGGTTAAGCATCTTCAGCATGCTAGGTGCATAGGGCTAAGAGATGATATTAGTTTTTTAGAAGTTAGATAATTTTGAAATATGTAAAATGTAATTGACATTTGATGATAAATAAAAGTTGTTATTTATGAGTAAAGTGTTGCTATCTCTTGTCAATCATTTACTAGTATTTTTTTTTGCATGTTTTGACTTCCAGAATAATTATGTTATGGTATAGATCATATTATTCAAATTCTCCACAGTCAATCATATGTTGGTAGTACATATGAATCGAGACTGTCATGGGTTGGTTTGTAGAGGTCCAAGATGTTGGGCAAAGGGGGCTACAACACTCATGAGTGCTCATAAGTTCTGAGTATTGGATTCAACCCACGCTCACTGGTATCACTTCATGGAATTTATCTCGAGTGATCGTGAGACGGTAATATCATATAAGTCTTCAAACCTAGACATATGATTTGTTACCTATGAGTTGGTTATGCATTGATTGTACGAAAACGAATTGGTAACTCGATGTTATAAAACGTACCTTTGTGTGTAATTCAACAAGTAGTAGAGCAAACATATGAGTCGAAGTTTATCTGTTCCTTCTTGGATTAGAAGCGATATCTGGGCCCCTCGATGATTTTGTTTTGACCCATGTACCGGGCCCGGTCAGAACTAAATTGATGTGTTCAATTAAGTTCTATGTCAAACAAATCGAAATCGGGAAACAACTGCTAGACAATAGAAAGACATTGTTACATGTGTTTGTCCGGCTGATATCTAGAACAGAGGATTATATGATCACTTATCTAAAATGGCACACCATAATCTTCGCAGTTCCGAGAGACCTTGAAAGAGCTACGATTGATGATCGGTTCCTGAAGTCATACTTGCAACTATAGTTATTAGACTTATCCAAGTGGGAGACTGTTGGATATAGTGTCTAAGTCCATAACTATATTTGGTATGTACTTGACCCGACCCGGCATGGTCCATTTGGGTTGCATGGCATCATGCACTTGGATAGACTAAATGAGAGAAATAAGACACTTATGGTTTATTAATATATTATAAGTTCTAATATATTAATAATAAGAATAATAATATTTAGTTAGTATTGATCAATAATTAATTTAGAATTAATTATGTGATCAAAAGAAGACTAATTAAATATATGGGTTGATTGTGTCAATCATCCATAACTTATATAGTGGGCCAAGGCTCCATGGATTATCAAGTTGGGTTAAACCCATAAGATGCTCCATGGATGCTCCATGGGGGTTACATAACCCATGGGTCATGGAAATGAAAGGTCATGACAATTAGGGTTTACATGGTGTAACCCTAATTGTAACATACTATATAAAGAAGCTATTATTCACCATTTTCGACTACTAGTGTGAATCAAAGAGGGCTAGCCGAAAATCCAAGTGTTCTTATTCTCTTAGAGTTTATTCCAAGTGTACTTGGTGTTGTGTGAAGCATTTGAGGCATCACACTTGAGGTGCTAGGCTCACAAGGTTTCAAGGAATCATAACAACAACAAGGTATGTATTTCTAGCTATCTCTTTTATTATAAAGTTCCCCATGTATGCTAGATAGGTTTATGAACCTTGGAAAAAGTATTTTGCATGTATCTTAGACAAACATAGATCCAAGGTTTTTCTAGGGTTGCATGTACACTTAGGAGTGTTAGAATTGCTCAAAACCCAACAGTTGGGTGGTGGTTTACGTGGGTAGTGGGTGGTGGGTGGGGGTGGTGGTGATGGGTGGTGGAGGTGAGTGGCAGTGACGGGTGGTGGTGGTGGATGGTATTGTTGTTGGATTAGTGTCTAAGCCCGTACCTATATTTGTTGGATTAATGTCTAAGTCCATAACTATATTTGGTATGTACTTGACCCGACCCGGCATGGTCCATTTGGGTTGCACTTCACCGGCACAATTTATATGGATAGTCTTTTGAGAATAGTATATTTATGATTTATATTAATATATTATAAGTTCTAATATATTAATATGGAATCATATTATTTAATTAGTATTGATCAAGAATAAATTTAGAATTAATTAAGTGATCAAAAAGAACTAATTAAATATGGACTCTTATATATATGGAATGGGCCAAGTTCATTTAGGTTGGGCTAAGCTTTCATGGATGGTCCATGGAGCTTTTAACCCATGGATCCTATGTAAATGAAAGTTCATGGGTATTAGGGTTTACATGGATGTAACCCTAATCCTCCATAATATATAAAGGGGTCCTTGGATCACAAAATTGGCACAAGTGTGTGAAAATAAGAGTGGGCCGATTTTAGTGTGCATACATATTCTCTCAAGTTCTTCCAAGGTGTTTTGGTGATTTGTGATTCCATTTGAGGCTTCCACACTATTGGGGCTAAGCTCTTAAAGCTTGAAGACATCAAGCTACATCAAAAGGTATGTCATCTAACTAGAACTTTGTAGTATAGGTGCATCATAATATGCTAGTTAGGATGAAACCTTGGAATAGTTAATATTTGCATGTATAATAGAGAAAACATAGATCCAAGGTTTATAGGGTTGCATGTACACCATAGGAGTGTTAGAATGCTCAAAACCCAACAATATTTGGTAAGTACTTGACCCGGTTGTGCATGGTCCTTTTGGGTTGCCTTCACCAAAGCAACTTGATAGGATGATTTATGAAGAGAGAGGTTATTATGGTTTATTAATATATTATATGAATAATATATTAAAAGAGAAATCATATAGTTTAATTAATACTAGACAAGAATTAATTATGTGGCTAAAAGACATTAATTAAATAAAGGGGACTAGAACTGTCAAATGTGTGATAGTTGAATATTGGGCTGAGAAGCCTTATGGATTAGGCATGGACGAAATTAGGGATGTGTCCATCTTAATTTCGGCCATAGAGGCCTTATTCCAGAAGGTTCTCAAGTTACTTAGGGCCTAAGTCATCCAATTAGGGTTTTGACTGAAACCCTAGAAGCTCAAGTATTTAAAGACCCCTAAGGCATAGAAAATCGGCCACTTGATCCTTTGGAACCCTAGCAGCCGATTTTTGCCTCTCATCCTCTCTCCTCTATATCATTCTCTTGCTTGTGGTGTTTGTGAGCCATTGGAGGTGTTACACTTGTGACACTAAGCTTCTTGAAGATCAAAGGATTCTTGCAACTATTGAAAGGTATCATCTAAACTAGTTTATTATAGATTTCGATTTCTATGTATGCTAGATTAGTGTTTCAAAGTCTTGGATGCATTCGATGTACAATAGAGAAACCTAGATCCAAGCATTTAGGGTTTTGTATGAGCACATAGCAATGTTCTTTTGTATAAAACCCATCAGTGGTATCAGTGCCTTGATTGGTTTCTATTGTATTTGATGCTTTGTGTTTCATTCATGCTTGAAAAAAAATCGTTTTTTGGCCATCTGACTGACGGAATCGTCGATTCCTAATGTGGGCTCGACGAGTAGGATGAACTCGACGAGTCCATATGGGGACTCGGTGAGTCCGGCTGTCACACAGAGTGTATTTCGGGATTTCATGCCTATTTTGCTGTGGGATAGTTACCATATCGTTTTTAATTAATAAAATACGAATTTTATTGATATTGCATGATTATCCTTGCCAAAATAAAAGATAATTTCAAATCAATTGAATAATTACTTCCTTATATGATAAATGTTAATTATTTGGATTATTTGGTCATTATCTTGCATGAAATTGGATTAGGTCAAAATTAGATAATCACCATAATTAATTGTTTAATTATTTATTTGAATTTTGATCTAGTTTTTTTTTTTAAAAATTGATTCAAAGTTTTTTATGGAGTTACAAAACTTGGTCTTAATGTTTTAAAGAATTCCATAACTTGTTCTTAAGTTATGGAACATGAAAAGTTTCATCATAAAACAAGTATTTAACTCCATAAGTTATGGAATCCAAAAGTTTTCAAGAGTTACAAAACTTGCCCTCAAGTTTTGGAATTTGGAAAAAGTTTTTTTATGATAAAAAAAAAGAATTGAATTCTAAAACTCTTGGGTTCATAACTTAAACAATTAATTAAATGGTTTTAATTTGAATTTAATAATTGGAATTATGATGTTTTATTGAATAATTCAATTAACTCTTATGGACTTTATTAATAGATAATTAAAGTGTTTAATTAAAAGAGAATTAATAATTCCATAATGACATGGTTTAAATTTAATTAAATTAAGAATATAGTTTAATTAATAGATTAAACCACCAAGTATTTTAAATGTCTAAAATACACCCTTATATTATTATAATATTAAAAGTTTAATATATTATATGTATAAGAGCAAGTCGTCTTACCATTAGTAGGCCTCATTCACGAAGCCGGTCTATAAGGGGGGTATAAGGTTACTGCCTATAAAATGGCAGTTGAATGGGTGTCCACTCTCACCCACTGCTTCCTTGACTGGTGGAGGGTCGTTAGCCGAACAGGTAGGACAAGGACTATAATTCTCCCTTCATTATAAGTATAATGATAAATACTAAGTAACTAAACACTTATAAATTCCCAATCTTAGTTACTTAGGAAAATGTGAATAAGGTGCTAATCCATGAAATTACACTTTGCACTTTGTTTAAGCTGTTAGTGGAGCGTGTGTGGTTAACCGGCACACTAACCTGGACTTAACAAGGTAGGCAAAGGGTAACTTAATGTTTATCATAGTATCGTTGGAGCCTGTGTGGTTAACCGGCACATCGATTGAGGGGTAAATATTAAGGGTACCAAATATATTTTCATGGTTATTTCACACCTTGTTTTGTGATCCTCGGCATCCCAGTCACAAAACCTGAAGGGCACACTCGAGATTGAAACATGTCATTGAAAAGTTCAATGAATCTCAAAAGAATCTAGGAGTTTCAAAACCAATTAAAACCTAATAATACATTTCGTTTATCTTGGTGGAAATTGGTGAATCGTCATTCACCTACCTTCAAATATTTTATAGCTTGGATTACGGCATCCCTCTTCCAAGTTATAAAATAGTTTGTTGGGTCCTAGCCTTAATATATCATATTGGGTGTTTTATTAAGGACTTAAATCAACTTTACGTGAATTTCTCCCATTGTTGATGTCTGGTTTAGACAACAATGATCTTCCCAAACCAAGCTTTCCTAATGAATATGTCTTCCCGAGTTTGGCTCATGGAAGTCATACTTCTCTTCCTCCACCTCCTCCAATTATTCTCCCTAACCCACAAGTTCAAGGTCACTCAAGCCCTAATGGCAAGCAAGGTCTATGTGTGATCACATCTTAGAGATGAAGTCACATATTGACAAGCCGGGAGAGTTGGGTGTCAAAGTCTTGAGAAAGTTGGATGTTCAATCACTTTCTAAGTCACATAGTGAGTTCCTTTGGGACTACTATGAAACAGACTATGACATGAACCTTAATGATCATATCTATTTGCTTGGTGCTGCTGAATCAGCAATGATTTGGAACGATAGTAAAGCAAATTTGATTAGAAGATCAACTTCCAAAAAAAACTTTATGGACAGTGACAATGGTGACACTGGAAATCCAGAAAAAGCATTCTCTTCCCAATGGAAAGGGATTGACCATAGTCAACCCGGTTGACCAAATGGTAAAGAGAAAGGCTAAGTCTGAGATAGTCCCATTACCAAAGGGTCCATATGTTTATTTTGCCAAAGGAAGGGGCGTTGATTGCAAAGCTGCCAAATTTACCTAAGGATGTTAAAGTCAATAAGTTTGACTCTACATCAGGTAGAGCCCATTATCTAACTCTGGTAAGTTCTATTCTGAGATCCTCATTACATGATGTGACTGGGTCACATGTTGATGTTTTAAGAATCAAAGAATAGAGAGAAATCTTAAAGGAAGTATATGCTGATTCTGATCGCGAAGGTGGATTTCGATCGCATCAGAATTTTGAGCAGTTGCTTAAGAAGTTATGATATATTGCTAAGGAATAGATAACAACAATTTTCCATGTGGATTGTAAGGATAAGTTTTTCCGCAAAGTTTTAAAATAAAAGAAAATTGTTTAATTTTATTTATTTGAAGTATCCTTACATTCGTATTTGTGGAAAATTGTTGCTTATATGATTCCACTGACAGCAATATTGGAAAATGGATTTGATTCTTTCATTTGTGGTAGTGTCTAAATTTACCATATCAGGAAAGTTCCTCATCACCCAAGTTTCAATTGGACCGAAACTTGGACTCATGCAAGTTGAATAGTATGATGAATGAGAACTTTCAAGCATTGGAAAATCAAGACTAATTACTTGTTCGCATGGATGTGTGAGTCAAGTGAAGGACTAAAGGGAGCAAGTACACATTCTTGTGCACTGGTCATGTCCACCACAAAGCTGGTTAAGACTATTGGATTTACTAAAGTTTAGTAAATATGGTTATACTTACAAGTTTAAGTATAATTCTGAAACATTGGAAAAGTCTCAATATATGGCAGAACGAATGGGAAGAATCAAATTAGGCAGAAAGATAAAAGTTTCTCAAATCTGAAAAGATGGGAGAGTACTTTAGTATCATGTTTGTGATCATCTTAATGATTTAGAAATCATATCACAATTAGTCCTCTAAAGGTCATCTTAGTGCATTATTATGACTAAGAAGAGGAGTCATGAATTGTTGAAATGGTTATATCAGGAAGATGAGTCATACTTCGTTCCAAAACAATTCTTAGAGTCATACTCCAAGATTGTAACTTGAGTGACATATCTTAAAGAAAGGTTTAAAACACTTGTCAAATGTAAGAGTAAAAGTGTCCTACTCTTGTACATTTGAAATTGGTAAGTTGTGATGTTTTGGATAAAACAAAGACCAACTAAGGCCAATTGTGTGAAGTGTTTGTCTTGATAAAGAATCCACACTATCTCTTGAATATTTGGCAAGATAGTCTTATATGTCAAGAGGATAGTGGGAGTCTTAAAGATCCTAAAAAGAATTTCAAGAACTAATTAAGAATAAAACCTGAGGTTCTTCACTAGCACACGACTTGAGGTTTATAACCTATCGTGTTGACATATTCTGTGCCCATTCCAGTTAAAGTTGGCTTTGCATAGGAGTTCTGAAAGTTCTCAATTGGTTGCATAACAACTTGGAAGCAATGGCAGGCCCTGTACTGCCAGGTGGCAAGAAGTTAAGATTGCATAAGTTCAGTCCATATGAGTTTGGATTTGTCATTATCCTTGTCTTGTGACTATGGTTTTGACGATTCACATGGATAAGAATACATACACCATAAAATCTAAGGGTCATAAGGTTTCTCTCCGATTCATGAAAATGATGGTAAGGAAACACTTCCACCAAGTAGATTTGAAGCAGATGGCAAAAGGTCTAAACAATTGAGACTATGATTACGGCATCCCTTTTCATAGTTCTGAAATTGTTTAGACACACATGCATGCTATCTAAGGAAAGGTGTATGATTTTGATAAATTTTTATCAAAGCATCTCGTATCAGAAATCTGAACTTTGGTAAGAAAGTCAATAAAGTATTGATTTCTAGAAGTCCAGCTGATTTCTGAGTACATGTCAAAGCTAGTGGGAGCATAAGTGTTATGCTAATAATCATCATGTTAGTGGGAGCATGATAATTATTGTTAGTGTTGCAAGTTAGCAATGTTAATTATAGAAAACAAAAGTTTCAATTCGTGAGGCTGCAGGGATTGAAAAAGTTGTTTTGCTATAATTAAGGGAGAGGATATACTTCATTTCAGTTCTAAAGGCTTAGATTGAGACCTTAATCATCCTTAGTCAAGAATATATATATGAATTTCATGTTGGATTGGTTCAACTTAAGGAAATTCTATATATTGCGTTTTCAAAATTCTATTATGATTACGACATCCCTCTTCATAGTCAAATTTTGAAAACATGGCAAATAAAAATATTGTAGCAAAAGACTAGTCTAGAATCATGTCTTTATGTGAGACATCATGAATCATGTACCATTTGCTTTGGGTACAGGATCGATTGCATGTGCTATAATATTTGTCATTTCTAAATTTTTCCAAATGCCCAGAGGCATTAAGAAGGGAAAATGTCTAGAATTGGATATGAATAAAATGATTAAGCAATTGTCGAGGACAATCTGAGGTTTACCAAAGATTGGTTGCTCAGGGACAGTTGGAAGTATAGTGCTAATTTTAGAAGGACCATATTGACATATTCTGAAAAGAGGCATCTCTTATTCAGAAGTGATAGTCAAAATGAGAATATGGAGTTGTCTCCATAGGTGGAAGTTATCTGTGTAAGATTAGAAAACTTAATGCAAGAAGCATGTCCAAAGCAATGTACTTTGAATATGAGACTTAGTTTCCATGGAGTTGATCTCCATTGGAATACCTTATAATGACTGTTGACAAGTCTTTGTGACTTTGTACATATTCATTACAGGAGGGTCAGTGCATATAAGTTTAAAATCTAAACAGATTTCGATAAATGATAGGAATTTGAAATTCTCACATTTTTCGATAAGGATTTGGGAGTGTGAAATTAGAATCATTGAAATTATGTTCAATTGGTTTATTTCACAAAGTAAGGATCATAGACAAACATAGAGTGCATACTTGGTGTATGGCAAAGCTATTGTTTAAGAAAAACATAGTGTACATGCTTGGAGCATGGGACAACTAGTGTTTTTAATTCAAGTATAAAGTTGATAAAACCGAAACAATGAATAATGAGTAATCAGTATGGTGATAAATAAAAGTGTTTATTTATATTCATAGGGTTTGATGCCATATTTGATTCATTTATTCTTGTGTTTCACTTTGCATGTTTTGACTTCCAGAATAACTAAGTCGCTCTTCCTGAATGATTAAGTTATTCAAACCATCCACAGTCGGTCATATGTTGGAAGTAGATATGAATCAAGACTAACATGGGTTGGTTTGTAGAGGTCCAAGTTGGTGGACAAAGTGGTGCTACAACACTCATGAGTGCTCATAAGTTCTGAGTATTGGATTCAACCCACGCTCATTTGAATCACTTCATGGATTTTATCACGAGTGATCATGAGACGATAATATCTTATATTCTTAAAACCTAGAGATATGAGTTGTTACTATGAGTTGGTTATACATTGATTGCACGAAAACGCATTGGTAACTCGATGTTATAAAACGTGCCTTTGTGTATGATTCAACAAGTAGTAGAACAAGCCATATGAGTCGAAGTTTATCCATTCCTTTTACCTTCGGGATAAAAGCGATATCTGTGGGCCCCTCGATGATTTAGCGATGACACATGTGAGTGCTTGGCCAAGCCAGGACTGATTTGATTTGTTCAATCAGTCAGTCATCATAAATCGAAAATCAGGAAACAACAAATGGACAGAGAGAATGATTATAATCCATGTCTCAGTCCATATGATATCTAGAATGGAGGAATATATGATCCCTTATCTAATGGACAAGTCAATTACAAGGTCAGAGTTCGATAGCGGCTTTAAGAGCTACGATTGCCAGTTAGGTTTTGAAGTCATACTCAATAATAATTTTAGACTTATCCAAGTGGGAGACTGTTGGATTAATGTCTAAGTCCATAACTATATTTGGTATGTACTTGACCCGACCCGGCATGGTCCATTTGGGTTGCACTTCACCGGCACAATTTATATGGATAGTCTTTTGAGAATAGTATATTTATGATTTATATTAATATATTATAAGTTCTAATATATTAATATGGAATCATATTATTTAATTAGTATTGATCAAGAATTAATTTAGAATTAATTAAGTGATTAAAAAGAACTAATTAAATATGGACTCTTATATATATGGAATGGGCCAAGTTCATTTAGGTTGGGCTAAGCTTTCATGGATGGTCCATGGAGCTTTTAACCCATGGATCCTATGTAAATGAAAGGTCATGGGTATTAGGGTTTACATGGATGTAACCCTAATCCTCCATAATATATAAAGGGGTCCTTGGATCACAAAATTGGCACAAGTGTGTGAAAATAAGAGTGGGCCGATTTTAGTGTGCATACATATTCTCTCAAGTTCTTCCAAGGTGTTTTGGTGATTTGTGATTCCATTTGAGGCTTCCACACTATTGGGGCTAAGCTCTTAAAGCTTGAAGACATCAAGCTACATCAAAAGGTATGTCATCTAACTAGAACTTTGTAGTATAGGTGCATCATAATATGCTAGTTAGGATGAAACCTTGGAATAGTTAATATTTGCATGTATAATAGAGAAAACATAGATCCAAGGTTTATAGGGTTGCATGTACACCATAGGAGTGTTAGAATGCTCAAAACCCATCAGTGGTATCAGTGCCTTGATTGGTTTCTATTGTATTTGATGCTTTGTGTTTCATTCATGCTTGAAAAAAATCGTTTTTTGGCCATCTGACTGACGGAATCGTCGATTCCTAATGTGGGCTCGACGAGTAGGATGAACTCGACGAGTCCATATGGGGACTCGGCGAGTCGGGCTGTCACACAGAGTGTATTTCGAGATTTCATGTCTATTTTGCTGTGGGATAATTACCATATCGTTTTTAATTAATAAAATACGAATTTTATTGATATTGCATGATTATCCTTGCCAAAATAAAAGATAATTTCAAATCAATTGAATAATTACTTCCTTATATGATAAATGTTAATTATTTGGATTATTTGGTCATTATCTTGCATGAAATTGGATTAGGTCAAAATTAGATAATCACCATAATTAATTGTTTAATTATTTATTTGAATTTTGATCTAGTTAGTTTTGAAATGTTTCAAAACTTTCCCTCAAGTTTTGGAATTTAATTTTATGGAATAAAAGTTTAATTTTGAAATTATTAAATTCCAAACCCTAGAATTTTACAAGTTTAAAATTCACCCTATACTATTATAATATTATAAGAATAATTATTATATATGTATAACTTAAACTGCTAGTCTTACCGTTAGTAGGCCTCATTCACGAAGCCGATCTATAAGGCGGGTATAAGGTTATGGCCTATAAAATGGCCGTTTAATGGGTGTCCACTCTCACCCACCACTTCCTTGATTGGTGGAGGGTCGTTAGCCGAACGGGTAGGATAGGGCAAACCTTTCCTCATTAAAAGTATAATGAATTCATAAAGTAACTAAATGTTTTTCAAAAAATTCCCAATCATAGTTACTTTAGGGAAAAGTGAATTTGATGCAATCCCATGAAATTACACTTTGTACCCTTGTTAAGACGTTAGTGGAGCGTGTGTGGTTAACCGGCACACTAATTGGGCTCTAAGCAAAGGTGGCAAAGGGTGACTCGATGTTTGTCATAGATCGATGGAGCATGTGTAGTTAACCGGGACGTCGATTAGGTGACTGTAACATTGGGGGCACCATGTACATTTGCATGCTTATTCACACCATGTTTTGTGATCCTCAGCATCCCAATCACAAATTCGAGGGGCATATCGAGATTTAAACATCCCATTGAAAGTTTCAATGAATCTCAAAGGATCTAGGAGTTTTCAATACAATAAAAACTTAATTCTCTTTTGTTTTTCATGGTGGAAATTGGTGAATCGTCATTCACTTACCTTCAAATTATTTTTTGTTTAGATTACGACATCCCTCTTCTAAATTGCAAATAATGTTGTTGGATCCTAGCCCTAATTTCTCATTTGGGTGTTTAATTGGGGATTTTTATCTAATCAAACTTTGTCTCTTTCCTTTTCAGATGTCGAACTCAAACAACAACAACGCTTCAGGCTCAAACGCCTCCGGCTCATGAACTTGTGTGGGAGGGTGATCTTTGACGGAAACAACTTCAATGATTGGATCCATAACATAAGAATGGTCACCCGCTACGAGGACAACGAATATGTCCTCGACAAGGAGCTGAAAGAGGTGAACATCAAGACTGTCACTCCCTAAGAGATCGCTGCCTTCGAGGCCCATGAGCGTGATGCCACAAAAGTCCATTGCATCATGCTAGCGACAATGACTGCTGAACTGCAAAAGTCCTACGAGGACTTCTATCCCTACGAAATGCATCAGGACTTGGTTGAAAGGTATCACCAAAGGGCGAGGCAGGAGAGGTACGAGATCATCACTTCGATGATCACGACCAAGATGAGAGACGGAGAGTCTATCACTGCTCATCTGCCGAAGATGCAAAGGTATGTTGACCGCCTGCTGAAGTTAAATGTTAACTTCGATGAAGAGATGGCGATTGACATCATCCTTTATTCGTTTCCGCCCTGCTTCAACCAGTTTTGCATGACCTACCACATGAACAAAGAGGAGGTTACGTTGAGAAAGTTGCAAGGTCTATTGAGGACTGCTGAGAGTAACCTCTAGGACAAGTCCGTTGCACAAACTCCTACTCCTACTGCTGCCCCAGTCTTGGCAATTGGGCAAGGAAAGGATAAGAAGAGGAAGGCTCCCTCAAAGAGAAACCGTAAAGGAAAGTCCCATGATGGTACTGTTGGGTTTTGAGCATTCTAACACTTCCTAAGTGTACTTGCAACCCTATTAAACCTTGGATCTATGTTTGTCTAAGATACATGCAAAATATTATTTTCCAAGGTTTATAACCTATCTAGCATGGCATGGGGTACTTTTAACCATAAAAGTACTAGATGAATTACATACCTTTTGTTGATTGTTGATTCCTTGGAGTTTGAGAGCCAAGCACCAATAATGTGAATGCCTCAAATGGAAATCACAAATCACCACAAACTTGGAAAATGTATGAGAGAGTATACTAACTCTTGATTTTGGCCACCACACTTACACACACATTAGTGTCTTTTTCATGCAACATAAGCTTGTTTATATAGTGTACATGGTTAGGGTGAAACCCTAATAACCCATGTCTTTTCCTCTTCCAAGGATCCATGGGTAAAAGCTCCATGGATCATCCATGGACTTATATAAGCTTAGCCCATTCCCAAATGAGTGTTAGCCCACACTATATAAATATAATAGCCCATGATTTAATTAGTCTTCCTTTTAATCACTAAATTAATTCATAATTAATTCAAGATTAAAACTAATTAAGTAACATGACTTTATATTAATATATTATAACTTATAATATATTAATAAATCGTAAGTATACAATTCTCATAAAATTATCCATAACTAGTTCGGGTGAAGTGCAACCCAAATGGACCATGCCGGGTCGGGTCAAGTATATACCAAATAAGTTATGGACTTAGACACCTTATCCAACAGACTCTCACTTGGATAAGTCTAATAACTGTATTTGCCTATATTACTTCAGGAACCAACCGGCAATCGTAGCTCTCGAAAACTCTTGTGAACTATGAAGCGCCATTTTAGATAAGTGATCATATAATCCTCTGCTCTCATGATATCAGCCGGACAAATACATGGAACAATGTCTTACTTATTGTCTAGCAGTTGTTTCTCGATTTCCGATTTGTTTGACAAAGAACTTAACTGAACACATCAATTTAGTTCTGACCGGGCCCGGTACATGGGTCAACACAAAATCATCGAGGGGCCCAGATATCGCTTCTATTTCTAGAAGGAACAGATAAACTTCGACTCATATGCTTGTTCTACTACTTATTGAATTGCACACAAAGGCACGTTTTATAACATCAAGTTACTGATGCGTTTACGTGCAATCAATGCACAACCAACTCATAGGTAACAACTCATATCTCTAGGTTTGAAGACTTATATAATATTACCGTCTCACGATCACTCGAGATAAATTCCATGAAGTGATACAAGTGAGCGTGGGTTTATTCCAATACTCATAACTTATGAGTACTCATGAATGTTGTAGCAACCATTGCTATGGCTAAACACCTTTAGTCATCTACAATCCCAATTCATGACAATCTTGATTCATACCTACTTCCGACGTATGACCGATTGTGGAGGTTTGAATAAATTAATTATTCTGGAAGTCAAAACATGCAAAACTGAAACAATAGTAAATAATTGACAATGATAGTAACACTTTACTCATAAATAAATCACACATTTTATTCATCATCAAACGTCGATTACATTTTACAAGTTTCAGAAAAATTATCTAATCTGTAAAACTAATATCGTCCCTCAGCCCGATGCGCCTCGCATGCTGCAAATGCTTAACCCTCGTCAGTCCCTTCGTAAGGGGATCCGCAGGGTTCTCATCTGACGATACCCTCTTTGCCACGAGGAGTCCCTCTTCTATCTTGTGTCTTATGAAGTGATATTTTTTGTCAATGTGTCGGGATCTGCCATGATCTCTTGGTTCCTTGGCTAAGGCAACCGCACTATTGCTGTCACAGAAAATCTCCATAGGCTCCTTAATAGCTGGTACAACTCCAAGGTCTCCGATGAAGTTCCTCAGCCATATCGCCTCCTTTGCCGCTTCACTCGCTGCTATGTACTCTGATTCACAAGTCGAATCAGCTACAGTCTCCTGTTTGGAGCTCTTCCAAGTGATTGCCCCTCCATTTAAGGTAAAGACCCAGCCCGACTGAGAGCGGAAGTTATCCCTATCAGTCTGAAAGCTAGCATCACTATACCCTACTACTCTCAAGTCATCACTCCCACCAAGGGTAAGGATCCAATCCTTAGTCCTCCGCAGGTACTTGAGAATATTCTTTACCGCAGTCCAATGAGCCTTGCCAGGGTTCCCCTGATATCTGCTGACCATGCTCAAAGCGAAGGCCACATCAGGACGAGTACAAGTCATAGCATACATGATCGAACCAACAGCGGAAGCATAAGGTAATCGACTCATCTCAGCTATCTCATCTTCTGTACTCGGGCTCTAAGCCTTGCTCAGTTTGGCATTGCTTTGGATCGGTAATTCTCCTTTCTTGGAATTCTGCATGTTGAACCTTTTCAACACCTTATCCAAGTAGATACTCTGACTAAGTCCAATTAGTCTTTTACTCCTTTCTCTTAATATCCTTATCCCTAGGATATAGGTAGCTTCTCCAAGGTCCTTCATAGCAAAGCACTTCCCAAGCCAGGACTTAACCTCCTGCAAGGTTGGGATGTCATTTCCTATGAGTAGTATGTCATCCACATACAGTACCAAAAAACTAACTATACTCCCACTAGCTCTGACATACACGCATGACTCATCTTCACTTCTTGAGAAACCAAACTCTTTGACCTTCTCATCGAAACAAAGATTCCAACTTCGAGATGCTTGTTACAATCCATAAATGGATTTCTCAAGCTTGCACACTCTATTGGGGTACTCTGCACTGACAAAACCTTCTGGCTGATTCATGTAAACATCCTCAGCCAACTTTCCGTTAAGGAAAGCGGTTTTGACATCCATTTTCCATATTTCATAATCATGAAATGCAGCAATGGCTAGCATAACCCTAATAGACTTAATCTTTGCTACTGGTGAAAAGGTTTCATCATAATCAATTCCCTGAGTCTGAGTAAACCCCTTCGCAACCAGTCGAGCCTTATAAGTGTGCACCTTCCCATCCATGTCGGTCTTCTTCTTGAAGATCCATTTGCACCCGACTGTCTTACGGCCTGGTACATTATCAACCAAGTTCCAAACTTGATTGTCATACATGGACTGTATCTCGATGTCCATAGCCTCCTTCCATTTAGCAGACTCTGGGCCTGCCATGGCTTCCTTAACACTGTTAGGTTCATCCAGATTTACCAGTGTACTATCACTGATAAATGTATCACCTTCCGTAGTAATATGAAATCCATAATAAAACTCAGGTGTGTTCCTAACCCTTGTGGAACGCCTCGGAAGTATAGACTCGTCAGCTGGATCAACAGGAATTTCCTCCTCAAGTTGATTGCTAGTGTCTGAGGTTCCTTCACCAATCGAGTCTTGAATTTCTTCAAGGTCAATTTGCCTCCCACTGTCTCCTTGGCTTATAAATTCTCTCTCTCGAAAGACCCCTCTCCTAGCCATAAAGACCACATTCTCACTGGGTCTGTAGAAGAGGTAACCAAAGGATTTTTGTGGATAGCCGATGAAAATGCACCTTTCACTCCGAGGTTCGAGCTTGTCATGAGTCTCGCGCCTCACGAAAGCCTCGCAACCCCAAATCATGATGTGGTCCAAATTGGGAACTTTCCCAGTCCACATCTCATGAGGTGTTTTGGCAACCTTCTTTGTAGGGACTAGATTAAGGATGTGGGCGGCAGTCTCTAAGGCATACCCCCAAAAAGAGATTGGTAGCGAAGCTCGACTCATCATAGAGCGAACCATGTCCAACAAAGTTCGATTGCGCCTCTCAGCTACACCATTCAGTTATGGTGTCCTGGGAGGTGTCAATTGTGAGACAATCCCACACTCCTTAAGATAGTCGAGGAACTCAGTACTAAGATACTCACCACCTCGATCGGATCGAAGCATCTTAATGTTCCTGCCCAATTGATTTTCTACTCCCTGTTTAAACTCTTTAAACCTTTCAAAAGTTTCTGACTTATGTTTGATTAAGTAGACATAACCATATCTACTAAAATCATCAATAAAAGTCACATAATAGCGATTAGCATCCCTTGTGGCGGTTTTGAATGGTCCACATACATCAGTATGTATAAGGTCCAACAAACCCTCACCCCTTGCATAAGTACCAGTGAAGGGTGATTTTGTCATTTTTCCAAGTAGACAAGACTCACAACTATCATCCGACTTGAGGTCGAACGACTCCAAGACTCCATCCTTTTGGAGCTGGCCTATGCGTTTCTTGCTTACATGTCCAAGACGACAATGCCACAAAGACGCTTTATCCAAGCTAGTAGAAGAATCAATACATAATACATTATTTCCTAAATTATCTACAACTGATACAGCTTCATACATACCATCACAAGGTAATGCTTTAAAAGAACATTATTAAAGAAAGCATTAATACTACCAACTTCATTATCAAAAGAAAAGGTAAAACCTTGTTTGTACAAAGCATGAAAGGAAATAATATTCCTCGCCATTTCAGACGAGTACACACATTTATTCAAATCTAACTTTAACCCACTATCTAGCAACAAAGTATAAACTCCAATCTTGGTAACAGGTGCAACCTTCTTGTTCCCCATGATTAAGTTTATCTTTCCGTGCTCCACATCCTCACTTCTTCTTAGGCCCTGCAAGTCACAACAGATGTGAATACCACAACTTGTATCAAGAACCCAAGAATTAGAATATGGTGAGTTATTAGACAATATAGTGTAAATACCTGCATGGGATGGTTTCACTTTCCCATCCTTGACATCCTGCAAGTACTTTAGGCAGTTTCGCTTCCAGTGCCCCTTGTTTTGACAGTAGAAGCATTCAGCATCCTTAGGGATGGCAGAAGGAGTGATAGAACCACCTTTGGTTCCAGATGAGGAGCCTTCAAGGGACTTTCCCTTGGTACCCTTCGAAGGGTGCTTCCTCTTTTTCCCTTTGCCTTGCCCGATAGCCAAAACAGGGGTAGTAGTAGGAGTAGGAGTAGCAACCGACTTACTCTTAAGACCACTTTCGGCAGTCTTCAGAAGTCCTTGAAGCTTACTGAGTGTGACTTCCTCCTTGTTCATGTGGTATGTCATACGAAATTGATCATAACACGATGGCAAGGAGTGCAAAATGATATCAATTGCCAACTCCTCAGGGAAGTTCACATTCAGTTTCATTAGACGGTCCACATACCTTTGCATTTTCTGCATGTGGCTCGTGATTGGTTCGCTATCCTTCATACGGGTAGTGATCATGGAGGAGATTATTTCATACCGCTCTTGATGAGCACTCTGATGGTACCTTTCCATCAAATCCTGATGCATCTCAAAAGGGTAATAGTCCTCATAGGACTTTTGGAGTTCAGCTGTCATGGTGGCCATCATGATGCATGCCACCTTGGTGGCATCTCTTTCATGTGCCTGATACTCAGCGACCTCCTCAGGAGTAGCAGTGGACTCATCAAGCTCCTTTAGCTCCTTATCGAGGACATATTCCTTGTCCTCGTAACGAGTAACCATCCTGATGTTCCGGATCCAATCCATGAAGTTGGAACCATCAAATATGACCCTCCCACAAAGGTTCATGAGGGAAAAGGAGCCAGTAGGGTTAGAGCCCGAAGCTTTGTTGTTGGAAGACATCTGAAAAGAAGAAAACAAGTTTAGATTAGATATATCGAATCCTTAATAATACACCCAAATGTAATATTAAGGCTAGGATCCAACACAATATATTATAACTTAGAAGAGGGATGCCGTAATCTAAGTTATAGTATATTTGAAGGTAGGTGAATGACGATTCACCAATTTCCACCATGAAAACGAAATGAATTATTAGGTTTAATTGGTTTTGAAATTCCTAGATTCCTTTGAGATTCATTGAACTTTTCAATGGCATGTTTCAATCTCGATTGTGCCCTTCAAGTTTTGTGACTGGGATGCCGAGGATCACAAAACAAGGTGTGAATAACCATGCAAATTCACTTGGTACCCTTAATATTATCACCTAATCAATGTGCCGGTTAACCACACACGCTCCACCGATCTATGATAAACATTAAGTCACCCTTCGTGATCCTTACTAGTCCAAGTTAGTGTGTCGGTTAACCACACACGCTCCACCAACGACTTGGTAAGGTACAAAGTGTGAATTTCATGGGTTAGCACCATATTCACATTTTCCTAAAGTAACTAAGATTGGGAATTTATAAAAGGTTTAGTTACTTTATAATATTCATCATACTTTTAATGAGAATTTATAAGTCATTGTCCTACCCGTTCGGCTAACGACCCTCCACCAGTCAAGCAAGCGGTGGGTGAGAGTGGACACCCATTAAATTGCCATTTTATAGGCAACAACCTTATGCCCACCTTATAGACTGGCTTCGTGAATGAGGCGTACTAGCGGTAAGACGACTTTGATCTTATACATATATATAATAATTAACCATTAATGTTATAAATAGTATAAGGGTTGAATTTTAACCTTTAAAACTCTTAAGGGTTTGGAATTAAAGTATATTAAAGTGTGTGTAACTTTACAAATTCCAAAACTTGAGGACAAGTTTTGAAACTATTCAAAACTTTTCATTTCATAACTTATGAATTAAAGGTTCATAAAAATGAAGACTCTTCATTTCCATGTAACTTATGTGTTTTAAGTGTGTGTTTAAAAGAAGTGACCTTTGGATATCCATAACTTGAGGACAAACTATGGACTCCATTAAAACACATAAATGATCAAGAATTAATCCTAAACAATTCAGCAAATAATTCCTATCATCTTCTAAATTAATAAGAACATGAACATGATCATCAAAGTTTCAAGAATTATATGAACACATACAAAGCATGAAATTTTGATATAAGCTATTGTAAATGGATTAGAACAACCATTACACCAACTAAAACAAGTTTTAAAACACCAAAACAGTTTAGGGTAATGTTTCTAGTCCATTTCCAGCAGCAAAAGTCGAAAATCTGCATTCTGAGGCTCCTACTCGCCGAGTGCACGAACCTACTCGCCGAGTAGGATGAGTTTACTCATGAACTCGGCGAGTCCCCCCATGGACTCGGCGAGTTCATCAGTCAGACAGCAAAAAATCGACCTTTTATCACTATTTTGCATCAAGTATCAAACAAACAAGCATAGGCTCTGATACCACTGTTGGGTTTTGAGCATTCTAACACTTCCTAAGTGTACATGCAACCCTATTAAACCTTGGATCTATGTTTGTCTAAGATACATGCAAAATATTATTTTCCAAGGTTTATAACCTATCTAGCATGGCATGGGGTACTTTTAACCATAAAAGTACTAGATGAATTACATACCTTTTGTTGATTGTTGATTCCTTGGAGTTTGAGAGCCAAGCACCAATAATGTGAATGCCTCAAATGGAAATCACAAATCACCACAAACTTGGAAAATGTATGAGAGAGTATACTAACTCTTGATTTTGGCCACCACACTTACACACACATTAGTGTCTTTTTCATGCAACATAAGCTTGTTTATATAGTGTACATGGTTAGGGTGAAACCCTAATAACCCATGTCTTTTCCTCTTCCAAGGATCCATGGGTAAAAGCTCCATGGATCATCCATGGACTTCCATATAAGCTTAGCCCATTCCCAAATGAGTGTTAGCCCACACTATATAAATATAATAGCCCATGATTTAATTAGTCTTCCTTTTAATCACTAAATTAATTCATAATTAATTCAAGATTAAAACTAATTAAGTAACATGACTTTATATTAATATATTATAGCTTATAATATATTAATAAATCGTAAGTATACAATTCTCATAAAATTATCCATAACTAGTTCGGGTGAAGTGCAACCCAAATGGACCATGCCGGGTCGGGTCAAGTATATACCAAATAAGTTATGGACTTAGACACCTTATCCAACAGGTACCTCTTCCAGTGGAACCAAGGCTGGTTCTGCTAAACCAAACTCCAACCCCAAGGATGCAGAGTGTCATCACTGGCACGAAATAGAGCATTGGAAACGAAGCTGCCCGAAGTATCTGGAAGATATCAAGGATGGAAAGATCAAGCCGTCCTTCGCAGGTATTTACACTATTAAATCTAATGATTCATCGCTTGTTATTTCTTGGGTTCTTGATACAGGATGTGATTTTCACATTTGTTCTGATTTGCAGGGCCTAAGAAGAAATAGGGATGTAGAGCATGGGAAGATAAACTTGATCATGGGGAACAGAAGATCGTCGCCTGTCACCAAGATTGGAGTTTACTCTTTAGTGATTAGTAAAGGATTAGGACTAGATTTAAATAATTGTTGCTATTCGCCAGATATGGCAAGAAACATCATATCTTTTCATGGTTTATATAGACAAGGATTTAGATATTAATTTGATAATGAAAAGGGTTCTATTAATGCTTATCTTAATGGTGTTTTCTATTTTGAAGCATTGCCTTGTAATGGAATATATGAAACTATGATGGTTGTAGATAATTTAGGAAATGATGTGTTGTGTATCGATTCTTCCAACAGTTTGGATAAAGAATGCTTGTGGCATTGCCATCTTGGACATGTCAACAAGAAACGCATAGCCCAACTCCAAAAGGATGGAGTGTTGGAGTCATTCGACCTTAGGGACGATGACGTGTGAGAGTCTTGTTTACTTGGAAAGATGACCAAGTCACCCTTCACTGGTACTTGTGAAAGGGGTGAGGGTTTATTGGATCTCATACACACCGATGTTTGTGGGCCCTTTAGATGCACCACAAGGGAGGCGAACCGCTTCTATGTGACTTTCACCGATGATTATAGCAGATATGGGTATATCTACTTGATCAAGCACAAGTCGGAAACCTTTGAAAGTTCAAAGAGTTTAAGCAGGAAGTGGAGAATCAGTTGGGCAGGAAATCAAGATGCTTCGATCCGATGAAGGAGGAGAGTACCTAAGTCTTGAATTCCACGACTACCTCAAGGAATGCGGAATCGTTTCGCAATTGACGCCACCTAGGACACCGCAGTTGAATGGTGTTGCTGAGAGGCGTAATCGAACCTTGCTATACATGGTTCGTTCCATGATGAGTCGTGCTTCACTACCTATCTCATTCTGGGGGTATGCGTTAGAGACTGCCGCCATATCCTTAACTTAGTCCCTACAAAGAAGGTTGCCAAAACACCTCACGAGATGTGGAAAGGGAAAGCTCCCTCGTTGGCACATATCAAGGTTTGGGGTTGCGAGGATATCGTAAGACGAGAGACTCCCGACAAGCTCAAACCTCGTAGTGAGCGGTGTATTTTCATCGGCTACCCGCAGAAGTCCTTTGGATATCTCTTCTATAGAACGAGTGACAATGTTGTCTTCGTTGCGAGGAGAGGGGTTTTCCGAGAATGAGAACTCATAAGCCAAGGGGACAGTGGGAGGCAAATCGATCTTGAAGAGATTCAAGAGTCGAGCGATGAAGGAACCTCTAACGCTGGCGCTCAACCCGAGGAGGAAACTCCGGTTGAACCGATTGACGAGTCCTTACCTCTTAGACGTTCCGAAAGAGTTAGGGTTCAACCCCAGTTTTATGGTTTTCATACTACTACAGAAGGGGATACATTTATTAGTGATAGTACACTAGTAAATTTGGACGAACCTAACAGCTACAAGGAAGCCATGGCAGTCTCGGAGTCTCTAAAATGGAAAGAAGCTATGGACAGCGAGATTCAGTCCATGTATGACAACCAAGTCTAGAATTTGGTTGACAATGTGTCAGGTCGTAAGACGGTCGGGTGCAAGTGGATCTTCAAGAAGAAGACCGACATGGATAGGAAGGTACACACTTATAAGGAGCGATTGGTTGCGAAGGGCTTTACTCAAACTCCCGGAGTTGACTATGATGAGACCTTCTCACCAGTTGCGAAGATAAAGTCTATTAGGGTTATGTTGGCCATTGCTGCATTTCATGACTATGAAATATGGCAGATGGATATCAAAACTACTTTCCTTAACGGAAAGTTGGCTGAGGATGTTTACATGAATCAGCTGTGACAACCGTCAACTTTTGGCCAAGTCAAAGTCAACTAAAGTCAACAAGTCAAACCGGTCAACTCATCTAACCCTTGTATATTAGGGTTTCCATTATGTTTCTTATTGTACAACTCGCAATCTTAATACAAAGTATCACTTAGAGTTTTCACGTGTTCGGAAATTCTAAACCCTAATCAGGGCAAGTGATGAAACTACTCGATAAAACATTATTCCTTAACCCTCGGGGGCATATAACAATCATAACGAGACTTAACGGGATGTACAAACCTTGCGTTACAAAGCCAAACACTCAAAAAGGTCGCAAACGAAATCTCTCCCAAATCTCTCTCTGTATGAGAAATCTCTCCAAGTGTGTGAAATCTCTCCCAATTCTCTCTATGTATGAGAAATCTCTCCAAGTGTGTGAAATCTCTCTCAAATCTCTCTAAGTATGAGAAATCTCTCCAAGAATGTGAAATCTCTCCCAAATCTCTCCAAGTATGTGAAATCTCTCCCAAATCTCTCTCTGTATGAGAAATCTCTCCAAGTGTGTGAAATCTCTCCCAAATCTCTCCAAGTATGTTAAATCTCTCCCAAATCTCTCTCTATAAGAGAAATCTCTCCGAGTATGTGAAATCTCTCCCAAATCTCTCTCAAAATCTCTCTCAACTTTTTATAATCACTCGGGGCATCCCGGCTCTTAATTTAGTCGAAAACCGCTCGAAAACGGAAGTTTACGCGAAAAACAGCTTTAAGGAGCCGAACCCTCTTAAGGAGCCGAACCCTCTTAAGGAGTCGAAACCTCTTAAGGAGTCGAACACTCTTAAGGAGCTGAACCTCTTAGGAACCGAACTTGTCAGAAGCGAAACTGTCAGAAGCGAACTACACCCTCTCGGACCGAAGCTCAGCAGACCGAACCGAGACCTCGGACCTTCAGTCCCTCCCCCTCGCACCTTCGGCCCCAATCCGAGAAGCCTCGTAGACTTCGCCTCTTTGCCCGGTTTTCGACCACGACTTCGTTTTAAGCCCGTTTTTCGTGATTTTAACGCGGGATTTTCATCCAAACTTATATTTTAACATAAGAGACCCTAAATATTCATTTTTTAATTATATTTTGGGGAAAATCCTTGTCCAAGAATAAAATCTATTAGGTGAGATATTTAGGTGGAGTGTTGACTTATCCTTTGGGCAAGGACACAAGTTACCTCCCATACCCACTCCATGACCATCCCTAGTCACTATTCACCCATACCTAGTCAATCATTGTCCTTTTTACACTCTTTTTCAGCCATAATCTTGAACAAAAGCTGGAGAAATCCTTATCTCTCCTCCCACTATATTCACTTTTTCTCAAGAAGAACAAACACATCTCTTTCACTTTCTCTCTCTAAAATTCGAGATTCAAAGGCTGGTCTTGAGTTTTTCCTCCACATTTGGTAAGTATCTTCCTCCTACACTTAGATATTCTACTATCCTTCATCCAAATCATGGATTGCTTACACAAATATCGTCATAATTATTGTTAGATCTTCAAATATTAAAGCATCTCCCAAGTGTTCTTGAGTTGAACACTTCTTTTCTTCATCATCCATCTACTGAAATCACTCAAGGTGAGTTCATACCCCTACATTTTCTAGTTTTCTTCCGTTTTCAGGGGGGGAATACAAGTTAAAATACCAAAAACTTAACTAAACTCAAACAACAGCTTTCATCAGAAAAGTTGAGTCCTATTCACGGACTGTTTTGACTATCTTAAACTTAATATCTTTCAAAACTGTTTAATATGAAAATAGTTCAGGTTCATACCTTTAAAATGACTACTTGCACATCTCCATACGATGTTTCTACGATTTATAGGGATTTTTATAAAACTGCCTATCATTTGAGAAACGAATTCGGACCAGTCTGTGAATATGAACATTTTAACACAAGTTAAAGACTTCTAAATATCATAATAAAAATTATGAATAAACTAGACACATTTTATGAACTCTCAGAATTTACGGATTCAGTTTTCGACTTCGTATGATTTTTCTATGATTTTTCTAAAACAGTGCTGAAAGGTTAAAAACTAGTTAACAGCTTACAATTTTCATAACACTTTGTAGTATGTTGAGCAAAGTGTATAACAATAAGTTCTAAATATTGAATGTATTTTCTTGTTAGTTTATCATCGTACACTGAAATTTAGTCATTCATAATAAGGATTCTTCATTCATTTCGAACACATATAATAAACTACATTAAGCATAGTTTATGGATTTTACTACATGAAAAAGGTTTTACTCTCAAAATAAATGGGTTTTTCACATAGTACTTGATAAACTATAATAAGTAATAGTTTTTGGATTCATATCACGAATTTATTACATAAAAGGTGATTTCACTTCCTCCACGGAAGAGGTTTTATATTCAAACTATATGTAAACTAGTTAACGTAAATTGTGAGACACGTCTTCATTGTACTCTTTGAGTACTGGTTAAAATTCCTGAAATTAGTTATAACCAGAGTCTCTTATAGGGAGAGCGTGATAATTGTGTATAGATCTATATTGGGATTGACACCCCACACCTCGCTGCTAGCTACAGCAGGACCTGCAGGTCTACGGGTGACAAAAGTCATTAACGTTCCGACGTCTGAAGAACGTCGCAGCAGACATCTATGTTATAGTATGGCTATAGCGACTCACATAGGGAGTTAACAATCTTTCAAGTTTACAGGGAAAATTCTACTTTAAAAAGGGGTTTTACTTCTAAATTAAACGAGTTTATGTCGATTTAAAATCACATGAATTACTTTAAGTATGGAAAAATACTTGTATATTTCGGTCTTGACATCTAAGGCTACATAACTTTTATAAGGAAAATATTGGATTTTCTTTGGAAACATATTTCTATTAAAACTACATTTCATCTAGAATTGTTAGGCTTCAGCTATAATTGCTAAGTGTATGTGCTAGAGTTATATAAGAATCTAGTCACAATCGACTTAGAATTGGTGGGCCCGCCTTACTTCCTGTTCCTTGTTTGGTTGTGGACCTAGGGCAGACCCATTATATTCGACGGTTTATTTAACTTAAATTTTATATAACTTATATACACTGGGTGATTACAGAAGGAATTTACGGGTCTTTCTAGGGTTCATTATCGCATAACATAGGAGCACTCATTTCACACTTAACAAAGAAAATATTGGATTTTCTGGAATCATACTCTATCGTTTTTACAAGGAAAACGGCTTTTTCCTCAAACAAAACTCTTATGAACTCACCAACTTAATTGTTGACACTTTTCAAAACTACTTGTATTCTCAGGAAATCAGTGAAACAGGAAAACAACAGCATTTTGAGGATGGGACGTTAAATCGTCAAACAGTTCACTTTGTCATCATAATGTAATTGATTTTGAAACATGTAAACATATACTATGGTGTACCCTTTTCAATTATATTTATGATGGTTGTATTTACTTTGAGCACTATTATACTCTTTGTTGTGATACTATACATGAAGTCCTCCACCCCCGGACACTTCCGCCATCCTTGGTTTGGGGGTGTGACATCAGCCAGAGGGTTTTTTCGATGCAAAGGACCCCAATAGAGTGTGTAAGCTTGAGAAGTCCATTTATGGACTGAAACAAGCATCTCGCAGATGGAATCTTTGTTTCGAAGAGAAAGTCAAAGAGTTTGGTTTTCTACGAAGTGAGGATGAATCATGTGTATATGTCAAAGCCAGTGGGAGTATAGTTAGCTTCCTCGTATTGTATGTCGATGTCATACTACTCATAGGAAACGACATCCCGACGTTGCAGGAAGTCAAGTCCTGGCTTGGGAAGTGTTTCGTTATGAAGGACCTCGGAGAGGCTGCCTATATTCTGGGAATAAGGATAGTGAGAAACAGGAGTAAAAGACTAATAGGACTTAGTCAGAATACTTACTTGGACAAGGTACTAAAACGTTTTAGTATGGAGAATTCCAAGAAGGGGGATTTACCAATCCAAATTAATGCCAAGTTGAGTAAGACTCAAATTCCGAGTACCGAAGTCGAGATAGCAGAAATGAGCCGAGTACCTTACGCTTCCGCAGTTGGCTCGATTATGTATGCGATGACTTGTACTCGCCCTGATGTGGCCTTCGCTTTGAGCATGGTCAGCAGATATCAAGGGAACCCTGGCAAAGCACATTGGACCACAATCAAGAATATTCTTAAGTACCTTCGGAGGACCAAGGAATGGTTTCTAGTCCTCGGTGGGAGTGATGACTTAAAGGTGCGAGGGTATAGTGACGCCAGTTTTTAGACCGACCGAGACAACTACCGTTCGCAGTCGGGCTGCGTCTTTACCCTGAATGGAGGACCAGTGACGTGGAAAATTTCCAAGCAGGAGACCGTAGCTGATTCAACGTGCGAATCAGAGTACATATCAGCGAGCGAAGCGTCAAAGGAGGCAATATGGTTAAAGAACTTCATCGGAGACCTTGGAGTTGTGCCAGCCATAAAGGAGCCTATGGATATTTTCTTTGATAATGAAGGAGCGTTTGCCTTGACCAAGGAACCGAGAGATCATGGCAGATCTCGACATATCGACAGGAAATATCATTTTATTCGACATCGGGTGGAAGAGGGACTCCTTGTAGTGAAGAGGGTATCGTCGGAGGATAACCCAGCAGATCCCCTTACGAAGGGACTAAGTAGGGTTAAGCACTTGCAACACGCTAAGAGCATTGGGCTGAAGGACGATATTAGTTTCGATTAGATATTTTTGACACATGTAATAGATAAATGTAATTGACATTTGATGATTAAATAAAGGAGTATTATTTATAAGTAAACTTACTGTCTTATGTTAATTGTTTACCTATTGTTTCACTTTGCATGTTTTGACTTCCTGAATAATAAGATTATTCGAACGTTCCATAATCGCTCATACTTTGGGAGTAGGTATGAAAGAAGATTGTCGTGAATTGGTGTGTAGATTGTCTAAAGCGTATTATACATAGCAAAAATTTGCTGCAACGTTCATGAGTGCTTATGAATTTGATTTGAGCATTGGATTAGACCCGTACTTGCTGGCATCACTTCATAGAATTTATCTCGAGTGATCGCAAGACGATAATATCATATGGTCTTGAAACCTAGATATATGGTTTAGTATTTGCAAGTTGGTTGTGCATTGATAATGCGTAAACGCATCAATAACTTGATGTTATAAAACGCATTAGTGTGTATGATTTGATGAATGAATGATAAATGCATATAAGTCGAAGTTTATCTGTTCCTTTTATTCTAAGAGGATAAAAGCGATATCTGGGCCCCTCGATGATTTGGTTTGACTTATGTTTCGGGCCCGGTCAGGATTGAATTGATGTGTTCAATTAAGTTATATGTCAGACGAATCTGAGATCGAGAAACAAACTGCTGGACAATAAGTATGACTATGTTCCATGTAATTGTCCGCACGATATCTAGAACGGAGGACTATACGATCCCTTATCTAAAGGACATGTTACTAATAAGATCAGAGTTCGACAGCGTCCCTTGAGAGCTACGATTGCTAATCGGATTGTACTTGCGCTATAGTTACTAGATTATCCAAGTGGGAGACTGTTGGATTAGTGTCTAAGCCCGTAACTATATTTGGTAAGTACTTGACCCGGTTGTGCATGGTCCTTTTGGGTTGCCTTCACCAAAGCAACTTGATAGGATGATTTATGAAGAGAGAGGTTATTATGGTTTATTAATATATTATAAGAATAATATATTAAAATAGAAATCATATAGTTTAATTAATATTAGACAAGAATTAATTATGTGGCTAAAAGACATTAATTAAATAAAGGGGACTAGAACTGTCAATTGTGTGATAGTTGAATATTGGGCTGAGAAGCCTTACGGATTAGGCATGGACGAAATTAGGGATGTGTCCATCTTAAATTCGGCCATAGAGGCCTTATTCCAGAAGGTTCTCAAGTTACTTAGGGCCTAAGTCATCCAATTAGGATTTTGACTGAAACCCTAGAAGCTCAAGTATTTAAAGACCCCTAAGGAATAGAAAATCGGCCACTTGATCCTTTGGAACCCTAGGAGCCGATTTTTACCTCTCATCCTCTCTCCTCTACATCATTCTCTTGCTTGTGGTGTTTGTGAGCCATTAGAGGTGTTACACTTATGACACTAATCTTCTTGAAGATCAAAGGATTCTTGTAACTATTGAAAGGTATCATCTAAATTATTTTATTATAGATTTCGATTTCTATGTATGCTAGATTAGTGTTTCAAAGTCTAGGATGAATTGTATGTACAATAGAGAAACCTAGATCCAAGCATTTAGGGTTTTGTATAAGCACATAGGAATGTTCTTTTGTATAAAACCCATCAATTGTTTGGGTGGTGAGTGGTGTTAGTTAGTGGGTTTTTTAATTTTTTTTACTTATTTCTTGGTTTGTATTAATATTGTATGATGATTTTAATTTAAAAAAATTATATGGTCAAAATTTGTTCTTAAATTTTCTCGCAATAAGAAATGTTCTCGATTGAACGCTCCCATATATATATATATATATATATATATATATATATATATATATATATATATATATATATATATATATATATATATATATATATATATATATCAGAAATTGGAATATACCCTTAAAGGTATATAAGCTTTTGTACCCTAACCCACTATAATACGTCGTTTTATTTTATATATGCATTATAATGTTCTTAAACTTCAACCCCTAACTTGATTTATTTTCAAGATTATCGAAACTTCACTATTATCTTCCTCTTAAATCAAATCTTTTTATTGAACCCCTACCAGGCTTTATATATTATAGTTGAAAATGTAAATTATGCAAAAAGAAGATAAATGGTGAAATTTATAAAAATATCGTAAGTAAATCTAGTTAGGAGTAGAATTTTAAAAAGTTTAGACGATTATAATGTATATATGATACAAAACAACGTAGTATGTTGAGTTTGGATACCTAAACTTATATATATATATATATATATATATATATATATATATATATATATATATATATATATATATATATATATATATATATATAAACTGTAGCATTGAGGAATAGTGTTTTGGGTTTTGCTAAAATCTGGGGCGGATACAGGAATACATAGTAGGTGTTGCCGATACATGAAATATAGGTAAAAAATTCGAAAATTTTTCCACTACTAACAGAAAAAACAGGTGTTGCCGATACCACATCGAAAACACCCTAAAACCGCAGGATATTTTGGGTTTTGGTAAAGATGTACCAATTTTTAGGTTTGGGTTTTGTTGGGATTATAGTATTGCGTCTTTGGGCCTTTTTATTTGGTTTATCTTGTAAACGAGTTAGGCCTGTCCACTCGTAGCAATTCTTGATCGAGTTCTTTTGAGGCGTGACACTTAATCATTCAGCATTATTTGAATCATTATTGTGTTCTTGCTTTTACTTGTTTTGAATCTAAACGATCTTTAAGGATTTTAATCCTAACAATTGGTATCAGAGCAGGAGATTTTGTGTAATCTATACGCATCTCTTCTGTTTATTGAATTATTAGGGTTTCCGTTAATATATGATCTTGTTTAGTCGTCTTTCCTGTGTTTTTGACGGCATATAGTGATCTTGATATTACCCTATAAACTGTCTTAGTTTACACATCTAATTCTTAACAAGTTTTATAGATATCATCATCATGCGGCAAGACGATTCTCACTACAACTCAATCAATCTGTCCAACGCCATTGGTTCAACTACAAGGATTCCTATCCTATTTCCCAGTGAATATGAAGTTTAGGCTCTTCACTTTGAAGATTTTGTTCTCGGTCTGGAGGACAATGGTTATCTTATCTGGGAAGCTATCACTCTGGGTGCTTTTGTTCACACTGGAACTAGCTACTCCTTGAGGTAAAGGATGTTCCTCAGGACGAGAAAGATAAACTGATCAGTAACGTCAAAGAAATGAGGATCATTAGATTCGCTTTGCAGACCGATACTTTTCGTCTAGTTAGTTCATGTGATACTAGTAAGGCCATCTGGGATCGACTTAAGGAACTCTACTCAACTGATGCAGATCTTGAGCACTCAACACAAACTCTCTTGCTTTCAGAGTTTGGTGCCTTTTCACAGGAGGCTGAAGAAAGTTTAAGTCAAACCTCTAATAGATATAATCATCTTTTGAGCAGAATGACGAAACACGGCATTGGACGAGAGTTAATGGAACAAAAAGTCACGTTCATGAACGGACTTCGATCAGAGTGGAAGGTAGTGGTGTCTACAGTGAAGGCACATGAGCAGTTCAAGAACTATACTCTTTCCAAGATTGTTGGTATCCTAAGGTCACACGAAGATGAAGTGACTAAAGAAGCGAAAGTTGTCTCAGGAATGGGTTCATTGGCCCTTGTTGCGAAGGGTAAGAAGACAGCAGAAGAGGATGATTTAGATTTTCAGCTCTCTGACTGTGAACTCTCTAAAGAAGAGTTTGCTATGATGGTTTCGCAGCCCAAGAGATTCGCAAAGAAAAACTTCAACCGAAACAAGAACCGAAATTGGCAGGGCAGTTATAGCTTTGAAATGGTGAAATAAGAAAATGTGAACGATTCACAGAAGGATGAAGACAAGAAAGAGAAAAAGCTCATGGGTGACTTCGGATATGATTGCAGCTATTTCCACGGCAAAAACCACTTGGCAAAGGAGTGTATGTTGCAAAGATTAAACGAGAAAAAGGAAGGAGGAGATGATGAGGCTTACCACATGCGAAAGTTAGAGGAAATCAAGAAGAAGAAGAAGAATATTGATAAATCTATGCCTGCTTTGATTGTGCAGGAAAATGTAGCAGAAAACGAATTTGGAGGAGTTGAAGGCTGGCCAACTGACTCTGAAGATGACGAGGTTCGCAGGCCCACACATGGCAGGACGTTCGTTGCGAAAGAAGAAAGGGCACAGTTTGGAGGAAGATGTTTTATGGTAACAGACGAAAGGTCACAGATGTAGGGGAGTAGTACTGAGGGTGAAAGAGGAGATGATAGCTGCTTCACAGCGAAACCAGTCGGTGAACAGATTAATGAGTGCAAACAGCTGATCAAAAAGGTAAATCTAATTCTTGAATGTAACACCCGTAAAATTCAAGCCAATTTAAAACTTTTTAAACAATTCAAAACCCATTAGTCATTACAAAATGTTTTCAAAATAATTTAATATCAGAGTATCCCAGAAACATAGTCATAAAAAGTGAGGAGTTGTACGATCACGTCTTTGCCCTGCCACGATCCCCTGATGCACCTGAAACAATAAACTGAAACTGTAAGCCCGAAAGCTTAGTGAGTTACCCCCAAAATACCGATACACATACAATCCACATAACCATGTCATCAATAACATATCATAACAAACTGAGCAGCATGTAATGGGTCTACAACCTTACGGACTGGATTACCCCTGGGCCCACAGTGTGAGTCTAGATTGCCTTACGGACCCACAGCTCATATCTGGCTTGCCATCGAGCCCACAGTACGAGTCTCCCTTAGCCTGTAACTGGAATGCTCCCGAGCCCACGGTACGAATCTCCCTTAGCCCATAACTGGAATGCTCCTAAGGTTTGTTGGCTACCGCACGGAGCAGTACAACCTCAACCCATCCCACATAACATATAACATACATCATAACCACTGAGCATACAATAATCATATAACATCACATGTAGTCCTACAGGTCTACCTAACTGGCATAACCACTAGCATGCAACACTAACTCATACTCAACATCTAACACTGCTAGGATAACATATCCAATGGGCCGGCCTTGGTGGCTTAGACCCCTTAGTATAGTGAGGATAACTCATCTGACACTGTTGAAGTCCCGCAGGTAAAGCTCCCGCTGCTGGTTGACAGATTCCCGAACTGTCCACATCAAACAATACCCAATTAATAATTGGGTTCCAAGCCCAAGGTCTAACTCACACTACAAAAGCCGAAAAGTCAAATCATGGGCCAAAGCCCAACATATGGCCCAATTTTCCAAATTGGGCCCAGACCTCTACATGGTCTTTCCTTAAGGTCCATCTACTTATTTTGGTTCGTTAACTTGTTCTTGGACAACCCATCAATAATCACCAAAGCCCAATAGGAAGGCCCAACTCAAGGCCCATGTGAAATTAGGGTTTCACATAAAATCACAATTAGGATTAAGTGTTTCTCACTTAACCCATTAAGGACTTAATCCATTAAGTCCCTCACTTTACTAAATAAGTCATATGGTGTGATTGGGCCTAATACACAATTCCATTCCAATGGCCCAAATGTTGGTCCCGATAAGTCCAAGCCCATCATCCCAAAATTAGGGTTTCCACATGAACGGCGATTAGGGTTAAGTGTTCCTACTTAACCCATTAAGGACTTAATCCACTAAGGACTTAATCCATTTAGTCCAATATTGCTTTAGGTTAATTTGCCAATGATTATTAATTATTATTTTAAGTTTAATAATTAATTCTCGTGCGCGTCCCAAACAATTCCCACAATTAGGGTTTTATGCTCTTTGGGTTTTCCAAACCCTAATTAGGGTTTTCCAACCCAATACTAGCCCATTAGTCAATTGGTTGAGCTTCTAGGTCACTTTGGGTCTTATTGGGCCCATTAGGGTTTTATTAGGTCCATTGGGGTCTCTTTGGGCCCACTAGGGTTTCTTTTGGCCCATTAGGGTTTAGTAGCCCCTTGTCCAAACATCCAAACGAGGTCCAAAAGCAATCAGAGCACACCGTCACCCGACACGGCGGCCGGTGGCGGCAGGAGGCGGAAACCACCACTCTACGGTGGTGGTTTGGGTTTTTCTTTTCATTATTCACTTTTGTTACAAATTACAATATAATCCACTTAACACACGCATACACTAATAACACATACTAATTACATACACACACAGCCGCACCGTGGCGGCCGGTGGTGGTAGAGGGTGGCAGCCACCACCTCACGGTGGTGGTGGTGGCCCCTTTTTGGTTTCCCAGCCAACAACTACACACCCTACAGCAAAACCAAACACCCACCCGCTTTCTCTCTAGAAAACGGATCCAGCCACCCCCCGGCGGCGGTCAACGGCAGCAACTCCGTTATCGGCGACAACCACCATGGCCGACTGCCATGGTGGTGCTTTGTGACTCCCTTTCGACAGAAACCACACGTACTCGTGACCTCATCACGAACCAGGAACCACAGTGGTGGCTGAAGGCGACAAATTACGTTGGTAGCAGCTTCACGGTGGAGCTTCACGGTGGAACAATCACATGGCGGCGACCACAAGGACGAAACCCATCAGCAGCAAATCGAACGGTGGCGCATGGCCATCAGAGGAAAGCATCAGCCGCAACAGCCGCCCGGAATGGCGACCTTGCAGCGACAGAAGAAGAAGAAGACGGTGGGGGCTAGCGGTTATTCGAGTTCGCCTGGAAGGAAAGGCAGTCGCTATAGCAACGTGGCTGAGTACAGCAAGAGACGAAGCTGGCCGCCTCGGTGGTTCGCAACAAGTCGGCGACGGTCATGGTTGGTCGGGACAGCAAAGGGGTGAACGGCGGCGGCTGGAAGAGGGAGGCACAAGGGTGACGACTGAGAGGGTGTTTAGGGTTAGGGTTACGGGGTGAACAACTATATACCCGACCCCTTTCAAACTTTTCGCCATAATGCCAAGATCAACCCCTCCTTTCTTTTTTTCTTTCAAACCAAGGCCGTAATTTACTCTTCCCACCCCTGCTCACATAATTCCTTTCATATTTAGTCCCACAGTTACCATTCAGCCCCTTACTTCAAGATTTTAATTCAAATTAAATCCAGAATTTTCCAAATCACCCTCAACCTCCAAAATTCTTTACAAACTAATCCGTGAATTACATTTTAACCCCCAACTTCTATAATTATGACTTTTAACTCCTCGAACCCAACACCTTGCTCAATATTATTGATTTTAGGATATAATAATATTAAATAATAATAAAAATTACTTCTCGGGGTTTTGGGTCTATTATTTAATTATTATTTTAAATGGGATGTTACATTGAATCTCTCAATATACCTGTATCTAGATACGAGACTGAATTAAATGACCTAAAATTTACTTTTTCAAACATTAGTGATAGTTTTAAAAAAACCTGTTTGATAAACTCTAACCTAATTGATCAAATTAGCAGGGTTTGGTCGAAAAGCGATGAGAGGCGGAAGTGGATTGAGAAGATTGAGTCGGATTTGTCTAAATCTAATTGAACGTCCGAATCATCATTTGCATAATCATCATTCGCATCTTTATTCTCCCCCCTCGAATGATGATAGGTCATCTTCTTCTGGAATTGAAGTATCTCCTGTGAATGGAGGTTCGATATTCATTGTGGGAGGTGAGTTATCTTTATCAGAGGGTGGTTCAGAAGAGAAAGACGAAGTATAACCCTCCCCCCGCGATGGAATGTTCGTATCTTATAGTGTAGATTGCTCCCCCTGAGGACTTGCATTAGAGTCAGAGTTCTCCCCCTGGAATGTAATGTTCATGTCTTGAGGAATGTTCGCACTTGGTGGCTGTTGTGGCAAATCCTTCGTAGCTTCGTCAATTATTTTCTTCAATCCATCCTCTTTGTTGTCAGCTGCTTTTAATTCAGATGAAATGGCCTTCTCTGGCTCGTCAAAAAGTAACATGAATTCCTCATACATATTGACTAAAGGAATCGTGGCTGGACATTGCTTAGGAAAGATTTCCTTTGATTGATTCTCATTCGACTGAATCCTCTTCAAGTAGTTGTCATCAAACGTGACATAGTAGGTTTCTTCCATCTTTTTGGATCGTTTGTTAAGAACCCTATATGCCTTAGTGGTCAGCGAATATCCTAAAAATATACCCTCGTCAGCTTTCCCATCGAATTTGTTTCGTTGTTCCTTGGAGTTAAAGATGAAACACCTGGAACAAAATACATGGAAAAACTTAACGTTAGGTTTGCGATTATTGGTGATTTCATAAGGAGTAAGTGAAAATCTCTTATTTAGGATGGATCTTTTTTGGGTAAAGCATGCAGTTGCGATAGCATCAGCCCAGAAATAGAGAGGTAGACATGCGAATGACAACATGGTTCTTACGGCTTCGCACAAGGAGCGGTTTCGTCTTTCAACTACACCGTTTTTTGTGGAGTGTAGGGAGCAGAAAAGTTGTGTGAGACTCCCTTTTCAGCAAGAAATTCTTCAAACACTTGGTTTTTAAATTCCAGCCCATTATCACTGTGAACATTGCGAACCAGCTTTCGTAGTTTAAGCTCAAATTGCTTTATGAAATCCTTGAGTTTTGGCGTGGCTTCAGATTTCTGTTTAAGAAAGTACACCCAAGTGAAACGTGAAAAATCTTCAATTATTAGAAGAATATACGTACTACCACCGATACTTTCGATTGCAGAAGGTCCACAAAGGTCTATGTGTAGAAGTTCCAGAGGTTCGACGATTTTTGTGTTTACTAGTGTTGGATGAATTTTTCTGCTTTGCTTCCCCATTTCACAAGCTGCACATAAATGATCCTTGTTGAATTTTAAGAGTGGAAACCCTCGCACATGATCACCAAGAACTAGCTTGTTGATGTCTTTGAAATTGAGGTGCGAAAGTCTTCTATGCCATAGCCAGCTATCGTCTGAGTGAGCTTTCGTAAGCAAGCAAATGGCAGGTTTGCCTCGTATCGGATTCAAGTTTAAAGGATACATTTCGCCATTGCGCTTTGACTTTAGAAGAACTACTTTCTTCTTCTTTTCAATGATTTCAGATCCTTCGTCATCAAATGATACTTTCAAGCCCGTTCCCACAACCAATTGAGAAACACTTATGAGGTTGTGTTGTAATCCTTCCACATATGCTACCTTACGAATCGAAAAGTCGCCATTCGTTATCCTCCCATATCCTTTAATCCTTCCAAATGAGTTGTTTCCATACTTCACGTTTCCACCATCTTTAAGAGCTCGAAACTATCGCAACTCCTCCTTCTGCTCAGTCATATGACGCGAGTAACCATTGTCGATATACCATTCAGTGTCAAACTGCTCGTCACGTATAACCTGCAAGAATCAAGCAGATTTAGGAACCCAAATTTGCTTGGGTCCTTGTGAGCCTTTTACAGAGTGAGGAAACGCAATTGCAAGATTAACCATGTAGCCTACAATACCACCCCACCCCACTGTTCTTATTTCTTCCAACCCGTCGGTTCAATTACTTTGTTTTGACATAATTATAAATCCATGTCAAATCCGGTTTGATAAAAAATCAAAATTTGAAGATACCAAAAATCACACAAAAAGGTGATGAATTCAAAGTACAAATTGAAGATCAAATGTCAAAGAAAGAAGAATTCAAGAGCTCCATTGTGGTATCTTAAAGTTGTAATTCTCTACTTTATGTATGCTTGGGTGGCTTTACAAAAATACCTTGAGGTTAAAAAGATTTTTTGCGGATGGATTCAGAGGGATGCATAAAATGAGCATTGTTCAAAAGAAATGGGCTAGTGTTTATGAGGATTGTGAGTATTTAGAATTGAGGGGGGTTACTTGGGAAACATTTTAGACACAAATGCACGCGTTGAGGTCTTGGCATAATGGTTGAGTTTGAGTTGGATCGTTCTATGTGATGTTAGTGATGAAGGTTTAAGTTTAAATTAATTAGATTTGCTTGAGGGCAAGCAAAGCACAAGTGTGGGGTATTTTGATATTGCCATATTTATACATATTTTTAGGCAATATTTATTTACATTGTTACTAATAATTTGGTTATTTGCATAGAATAATGGTACTTATAAGCTAAAATTATATTTTGCAGCCAAATAGAAGCATTTTCGAAGATAAGGACTGAAATTGACAAAACATGGAACTTTGGAGACTTGAAGGAAAGAAGAATGGAAAATTCAGCAAATAACGTACTCACGACGTGAATAGTTCATGACTCACGACGTGAGTGGAGAATTCTAGAAGATATGCATCCGGATGAAAGAGTCATTGCCGAATACGCTTATCTCATATTCACGACGTGAGACTTATTGGCTCACGACGTGAACGGGGAAAAATCAGAAATTATATATATCCTTGTCCATTACGACTTGGAAGACTTTTTGGCTGCCTTGAGGGTTCCTGGAGACGATTTTCAGAGGAGAATAAGTTCTGGAATAGGGTTTCAACACCAAGGAAGAAGAAGTTCATACTTAGATTCATAGTTTGGTACACTTTTATTATGTTTTTTATTATGCATTTTGTTTGCTTAGTTGCTAGGATGTCCAACTAAATCTAGCTACTTTTGTTAGCTAGATGAAGCTGGAACCCATGGAGTATTTACTTTAGCTTTGAATTACTAGTTGGTTAAGACTTGTGTTGGATTGATTTTACCTAGCATGTTTGTTTCAGTAGTTAATTGCTTGAATGTCTTATTCTGTGTAGTTGATGAACATCAAATTGCATGAATTAGAATACCTGGTAATTTAGTGAATATTAAATTATTGGAGCTAGGATTAAACCAATTGGTTGTGGGAACGGGCTTGAAAGTATCATTTGATGACGAAGGATCTGAAATCATTGAAAAGAAGAAGAAAGTAGTTCTTCTAAAGTCAAAGCGCAATGGCGAAATGTATCCTTTAAACTTGAATCCGATACGAGGCAAACCTGCCATTTGCTTGCTTACGAAAGCTCACTCAGACGATAGCTGGCTATGGCATAGAAGACTTTCGCACCTCAATTTCAAAGACATCAACAAGCTAGTTCTTGGTGATCATGTGCGAGGGTTTCCACTCTTAAAATTCAACAAGGATCATTTATGTGCAGCTTGTGAAATGGGGAAGCAAAGCAGAAAAATTCATCCAACACTAGTAAACACAAAAATCGTCGAACCTCTGGAACTTCTACACATAGACCTTTGTGGACCTTCTGCAATCGAAAGTATCGGTGGTAGTACGTATATTCTTCTAATAATTGAAGATTTTTCACGTTTCACTTGGGTGTACTTTCTTAAACAGAAATCTGAAGCCACGCCAAAACTCAAGGATTTCATAAAGCAATTTGAGCTTAAACTACGAAAGCTGGTTCGCAATGTTCACAGTGATAATGGGCTGGAATTTAAAAACCAAGTGTTTGAAGAATTTCTTGCTGAAAAGGGAGTCTCACACAACTTTTCTGCTCCCTACACTCCACAAAAAACGGTGTAGTTGAAAGACGAAACCGCTCCTTGTGCGAAGCCGTAAGAACCATGTTGTCATTCGCATGTCTACCTCTCTATTTCTGGGCTGATGCTATCGCAACTGCATGCTTTACCCAAAAAAGATCCATCCTAAATAAGAGATTTTCACTTACTCCTTATGAAATCACCAATAATCGCAAACCTAACGTTAAGTTTTTCCATGTATTTTGTTCCAGGTGTTTCATCTTTAACTCCAAGGAACAACGAAACAAATTCGATGGGAAAGCTGACGAGGGTATATTTTTAGGATATTCGCTGACCACTAAGGCATATAGGGTTCTTAACAAACGATCCAAAAAGATGGAAGAAACCTACTATGTCACGTTTGATGACAACTACTTGAAGAGGATTCAGTCGAATGAGAATCAATCAAAGGAAATCTTTCCTAAGCAATGTCCAGCCACGATTCCTTTAGTCAATATGTATGAGGAATTCATGTTACTTTTTGACGAGCCAGAGAAGGCCATTTCATCTGAATTAAAAGCAGCTGACAACAAAGAGGATGGATTGAAGAAAATAATTGACGAAGCTACGAAGGATTTGCCACAACAGCCACCAAGTGCGAACATTCCTCAAGACATGAACATTACATTCCAGGGGGAGAACTCTGACTCTAATGCAAGTCCTCAGGGGGAGCAATCTACACCATAAGATACGAACATTCCATCGCGGGGGGAGGGTTATACTTCGTCTTTCTCTTCTGAACCACCCTCTGATAAAGATAACTCACCTCCCACAATGAATATCGAACCTCCATTCACAGGAGATACTTCAATTCCAGAAGAAGATGACCTATCATCATTCGAGGGGGGAGAATAAAGATGCGAATGATGATTATGCAAATGATGATTCGGACGTTCAATTAGAATTCGAAGAAGTAAATGTTGAACTGGATACCTCTTATGATCTAAACTATCCTCCACTAACCAAATGGACCATAGATCACCCAAGGACTCAAGTAATTGGTGAATCTTCTGCAGGAGTCCTTACGAGATCTCAGCAAAAAGCAAAACAAACTACACTATACTCTAAAGTGGAATTTTATATGTTTAATTCGTTCGTTTCCAAGGTTGAAACCAGAACCGTCAACGTGGCTCTTGATCATTCTGACTGGGTGCAAGCGATGTAAGACGAGCTCAATAAGTTCGAACGAAACAAAGTGTGGAGGTTGATTCCCACTCCACCAAATGCATCAGTTGTTGGTTTGAAATGGGTGTTTCGCAACAAAATGGATAAAGAAGGGAATGTTATAAGAACAAGGTGAGACTCGTGATTAAGGGGTATTGTCAGGAAGAAGGAATCGACTACGAAGAAACCTTCGCACATGTTGCAAGGTTGGAATATGTTCGCATCTTCTTGGCATACGCAACGCACAAGAACTTCGAGGTATTTTAGATGGATGTTAAATGTGCATTCTTGAACGGAGAATTAGAAGAGACTGTATATGTGGAACAACCACCTGGTTTCGTAAATGAGAAGTATGCCAACCACTGCTATATGTTAGACAAGGCAGTTTATGGTCTGAAGCAAGCTCCGAGAGCCTGGTACGAAACTCTCACTCGTTTCCTTAAAATGTCAAAATTTAAACAAGGTTCGGTTGACCCAACCTTCTTTCGCAAGAAAGAGGGTGTCCACTTGATGATCGTTCAAATTTATGTTGATGACATCATTTTCGGTTCTACGAATCCCAGCCTAACAGTTGAATTCCAAAATTTGATGGAAACTAAATTTGAGATGAGCTCCATGGGTCCAATTAACATTTTCCTTGGGTTGAATATAAGACAGGGTACGGAAGGCATTTTCATAAATCAGGAAGCATATACGAATACTTTTCTCACTAAGTTTGGCATGGTGGGAGACTCTAAAGTGAAGGTTCCAATGGCATTCGGAACGAAGCTGACACCATCTCTGGATAAACCAGCTGTTGATATGACTCTTTATCATCAGCTGATAGGATCATTGATGTATCTAACAGCTACTAGACCAGACATTATGTTTTCTGTTTGTTATTGTGCAAGGTTCCAAGAAAATCCTCGCGAACCTCACATGGTGGCCGTCAAGAATATCTTCAGGTACTTTAAACGAACCTCATCACTTGGCATATGGTATCCTGCGAACACAGGCTTCTTCGTACAAGAATTTTCGGATGCTGACCTTGGGGGATGTGGATTACATAGAAAGAGCACAACTGGAGGATGCCAATTTCTCGATGGCAAACTTTTCAGTTGGCAATCCAAGAAGCAAACGGGTGTATCCTTGTCAACAGCTGAAGCTGAATATATAGTTGCTACCTCATGTACATCCCAATTCATTTGGATTCAAAGCCAACTTCGTGATTATGGCTTGAGCATGAAACGAATCCCACTATACTGTGACTCCGAAAGTGCCATTCACATTTGTCACAACCCAGTGCAACACTCAAAGACGAAACACATAACACTGAGGTATCATTTTATTAAGCATCACGTAGAAGATGGCAACGTTGAAATTCACTTCGTAAGATCCCCTGATCAGTTAGCTGACATATTCACAAAAGCCTTGCCTGAAACAACCTTCAATAGAATTCTTCAAAGCCTAGGAATGATGGAAGCTGAGTCTGTTCCGAAACCACTTTCGCATACTTAATGATTACACTGCGAATCGGTGCGAACGTTCGCAGTAGTTCGTAGTCCACTGTTCATTCGTAGTCTACTTTAACACTGCGAATCGTTGTGAACGCTCGCAGTAATTCGCAGTCAACTGTTCATTCGTGGTTCGGTTTTTCCAATATCCTTTTGTACTTTATGTATATTATTTATTATCTTTGTTTCATCTTTCAATCTTTTCTGTTTTTAATTCTTTTTTTAGATAATCTCAAAATACAAAAATATTTTATTTGTGTTTATTTTTTTTATTTTTTTATTTTTATTTTCACAAATCTCAAAAAACATCAAAAATATCTTAAGAAGATCATGGAAGCACAGATTTGTATCATAATTTTGTCCATAAATAAAAATATTAAATAGAATATAGCCTACAATACCACCCCACCCCACTGTTCTTATTTCTTCCAACCCGTCGGTTCAATTACTTTGTTTTGACATAATTATAAATCCATGTCAAATCCGGTTTGATAAAAAATCAAAATTTGAAGATACCAAAAATCACACAAAAAGGTGATGAATTCAAAGTACAAATTGAAGATCAAATGTCAAAGAAAGAAGAATTCAAGAGCTCCATTGTGGTATCTTAAAGTTGTAATTCTCTACTTTATGTATGCTTGGGTGGCTTTACAAAAATACCTTGAGGTTAAAAAGATTTTTTGCGGATGGATTCAGAGGGATGCATAAAATGAGCATTGTTCAAAAGAAATGGGCTAGTGTTTATGAGGATTGTGAGTATTTAGAATTGAGGGGGGTTACTTGGGAAACATTTTAGACACAAATGCACGCGTTGAGGTCTTGGCATAATGGTTGAGTTTGAGTTGGATCGTTCTATGTGATGTTAGTGATGAAGGTTTAAGTTTAAATTAATTAGATTTGCTTGAGGGCAAGCAAAGCACAAGTGTGGGGTATTTTGATATTGCCATATTTATACATATTTTTAGGCAATATTTATTTACATTGTTACTAATAATTTGGTTATTTGCATAGAATAATGGTACTTATAAGCTAAAATTATATTTTGCAGCCAAATAGAAGCATTTTCGAAGATAAGGACTGAAATTGACAAAACATGGAACTTTGGAGACTTGAAGGAAAGAAGAATGGAAAATTCAGCAAATAACGTACTCACGACGTGAATAGTTCATGACTCACGACGTGAGTGGAGAATTCTAGAAGATATGCATCCGGATGAAAGAGTCATTGCCGAATACGCTTATCTCATATTCACGACGTGAGACTTATTGGCTCACGACGTGAACGGGGAAAAATCAGAAATTATATATATCCTTGTCCATTACGACTTGGAAGACTTTTTGGCTGCCTTGAGGGTTCCTGGAGACGATTTTCAGAGGAGAATAAGTTCTGGAATAGGGTTTCAACACCAAGGAAGAAGAAGTTCATACTTAGATTCATAGTTTGGTACACTTTTATTATGTTTTTTATTATGCATTTTGTTTGCTTAGTTGCTAGGATGTCCAACTAAATCTAGCTACTTTTGTTAGCTAGATGAAGCTGGAACCCATGGAGTATTTACTTTAGCTTTGAATTACTAGTTGGTTAAGACTTGTGTTGGATTGATTTTACCTAGCATGTTTGTTTCAGTAGTTAATTGCTTGGATGTCTTATTCTGTGTAGTTGATGAACATCAAATTGCATGAATTAGAATACCTGGTAATTTAGTGAATATTAAATTATTGGAGCTAGGATTAAACCAATCTTAGTTAAGTAATTAATTATTAAATTAGGTTGTGCTAGAGAACTCAAATTATGACTGTAATTGTGTTTTATCAAACCAATCTTACATAGCTCCAATTTCATTTAATAATTGATTTTGTGTTAACTATTGTGTGACCATACATAGATATACATGAATTGATTAATGTTAGTAGATTTAGAACTAAATTGCTAATACTGTCTTAATTGGTAACCAATAGTAATTGTCATAGCTAATTTATAATTCATTGAGTGAAAGTGGATTCGAACTAACAGAAGTGTTTGTTTATTGATTGAGTTTGTGTTAAAGAATTGAGTTCATCTAAACTTGCAAAATTAGATAAAAACCCCTTTCTTTGTTAATAATTAGGTTAATTTAGTAGTAGATAAATTAATTAGTCAACACCGTTCCCTGTGATCGATACCCGGCTTACCCTAAGCTATACTATAGTCTGACTAGGTACACTGCCAAGGTACAATTAGTTAGTTAAGGTATTTAGGTTTTAAATATAAAATTAGGTGTAACTATTTGTACGCATCAAGTTTTTGGCGTCGTTGCCGGGGAACGACTTAGTAATTGCTGATTTATTTGCTTTAAATTAATCGATCCTTTTTGTGGGGTAAAACCTACAAAGAGTTATTTTTTTCCAGTTTCAATTTTTTTCTGCATAACAGAACTCACGACGTGAGCTTTACAGGCTCACGACGTGAATCCTGTGATCCTCGTTTTCTTAGTTTTTAGTTTGTCTTTCTTAGTTCAGTTTTACGTTTTTTTTATTTTGTTTATCTTGCAGAAGTACATGACCAGAGGGTCCAACACACCTTTGGTGCCACCTCTTGAAGATCCAGAGTTTGCCCTTCACAAAAAGAAAGATAAGAACATGAAAGAAGATCAAACACCAAAGAAAACTCTCTTACAAGAACTTAAGTCAGTGTTCTCAAAGAAGTCAGGGAAGAAAACAGGAGAATCGAGCTCATCTACAAAGGACAAGAGAAAAGTTGAAAGCATTGATCAAATACCTATCCCAAACGAATCTGAATACGAATCGGAGGCCGAGTTTGGACTTTATACAAGTGAACCCGAAAACGAGCCAATAAACGAGATGGCGAATATTGAAGAAATGTCAATGGGAGCTTACAAGAAGCGTATCCGAGAAGATGTTGGTCTGGGACTAGTACAACCAGCGATACCTGCCGCTGCCACATTCGAGCTGAAGGGACATATCCTCACTACACTTAAGGATATTCCATTTTATGGAAAAGATCATGAGGATGCTTTTAAGCATCTAGATGAGGTCAACGACATTGCTTACTACTTCAATGTCCCGAATGTCAATAGAGATACCATCTTATTAAGGATGCTACCAGTCACTTTCAAAGGAGCTGCAAAAGACTGGTTGAAAGCACTTCCTCCTGGTACAATCACTACTTGGGCTCAAATGCGTGAGCAATTTCTAGATCAGTTTTGCCCACCATCCAAGATAGCTAAACTCAAGAAGGCAATAGCCAACTTTGAGCAACAACCGGGGGAGTCACTATACGAAGCTTGGGAGCGCTACAAGGGGTTGTTAAGGAATTGTCCTCAACATGATCTAAATGTTCAACAAGAGATGTCTATTTTTTATGATGGGGTCAATGTTATGACAAGACAACTCCTTGACTCTCAAGGGCCATTGACAAAGAAGAATCCAAGGGAGGTCAAGGAGTTAGTTGAAGAATTCGCAAGACACTCTCGTGAGTACCGCAACCCAAGACAAGATGGAGCAAAAGGCAGTGGGGTGCACATTCTGAAGAGATGGCTGCTATGATGGAGATGCTCAATACTATGGACTGGAGATTGACCCAAATGGACCAATCAATTCATGCAATAAGAGTTGGATGTGAGAAATGTAGTGGGCCACACTTGACTAAAGATTGCCATTTGGATGATTATGGGAACAAGAAGGCTCAAGTTTGCTACTCAAGTGGGGACAAGTATGATGACGATTAGAGGAAGCCAAAGAAGGAGTGGCTGCCTTATGATGAGTACAAGAAACAGAAGGAGGAGAAATACAGGCAGACTTGCCGGGGTTTTTACCAAAAAGAGCAACCACCAGCTGAGAAGAAAGCTGATTTGGAGACTATGTTGGTTCGTTTCATGGAAGCTTCAGAGAAGAGACATGATGATACTGATGCAACATTGATGGATCAAAGAACAATGATGAAAGAACAGCAGACCTTGATGAAAAATCATCAAGCCATGATGATTGACCAGCAAAACTCACTGAGAAATCAGCAAGCCTCCATCAATAACCTTGAAGCTCAACTTGGCCAACTTACAACTTTGGTGAATGAGAAGATATTTCCTCAAATTCCTGAAAAGAAAGCTCAACCTCATGTAATGGTGATTGATACTGAAGAAGAGGCCATCTCTGAGTTCTTAGAAGCACTAAAGGAGGAGCCAAAGCCATCCGGACCAAAGCCAAAGAAGACGAAGCTCGAAAACGAAAATGTTGCTGAATTACCAGACTCACATCGTGAGCCCGTTATGCTCATGACGTGGGCCCAGTCTGAACAGAAAAATTCAGAATCCGTCCCGGCTTATCAACCGCCTTTACCATTCCCGTCCCAAGCTAATATCAGTCCACTGGAAAAGGAACATCTGGAGTTTATTCAGCAAATAAAGGGTATTCCTATTAATACCCCTTTTATTGATTCACTTTCAAAAATTCCAGAATACGCGAAGTTCCTACAAGATCTTGTAAACACTCGTCGGCAACTAAAGAAAAATTCTAAGGTCATTCTTAGTGAGCAAAGCTCAAGAGCTGTATTGGGAGAGATACCTAAGAAGATGGGAGACCCTGGACGCCTCACTCTTCCGTGTGAGTTTGGAAATAATTTGAAGACTTATGCTTTAGCTGATTCCGGAGCTAGCATAAATTTGATGCCATTTTCATTCTATCGAAAGCTGAATATTCAGAAAATGAAGGCTACAAAGATGACCATCCACATGGCCAATCGCTCGGTGACGCACCCAAGGGGAATTGTAGAAGACATCCTTGTTAAAATTGGGAAGTTTGTTTTCCCAGTTGACTTTGTGATTATGGATATGAAGGAGGATGCAAATGTCCCAATCATTCTTGGTCGCCCTTTGCTAAATACGGCTGGCGCTTTAGTTGATGTTCGTGAGTCCAAGCTTACATTGGGGGTTGGTGATGATAAGGAAGATTTTGGAATACAAGATGGGTTTCAAGGATATGATGTTAATGGTGAGGTGTTCAATATCGATGAAGATAATGAACTTGAAGAATTAGTAAAGCTCATGGATGAAGAAATCAAGACAATTCATCAAGTCAAACGCACTAAACCAAGAGCATCCGTCCCGTTTTTAGTTGAAGTCATTGCCTACACGAATCCAACTTCTTGGGTAAGTAAGGAAAGTAATGAAATATTGAGTGATGATGACAAAGACGAGGTAACTTCCAAGGAGACAAGTCCAATGGTGAAGGAAGAACAGATTCCTATAGAGTTGAAAAATAAAGAGAACCTGGAGAATAAAGGGACCAAAAGGAAACTTGACATAGACGAGACAAAGGCTAAAAAGGAAAATTCGAAAAAGGCATACATTCGACGTGTGCAAGCATACAAGAGGCGATGGAAGGAGCAGAAAATCCAGCTGGTGATGGACTCATCTGAAGATTCAACGTAGCGAGGCACGGAGTCCGGCTCACGACTCCATCAAAAAGAAGCGCTTCTCGGAAGGCAACCCGAGTTTGGTTTGAATTTTTCTTTCTTTTTAGTTTTTTTTTTGTTTTTAGTTTTTGAAGTAATCGTCATATCATTCACTTTGTGCAAAATAGGATATTAAGAGTGGGTCAGTAGAATTTAGTGGTAATAAATTAGGTGGTTTACTTAATTAAAATTTAAAGATTGAAGATCCAGGCGAACTCACGACGTGAATCATTATGGTTCACGATGTGAGTCTAGTGTGACTTACGGACACCATTGTTAGGCCATTATATTACCCGACCCACTTAATCATTAATAGAATGGCCCAAATTTTCAGTCCAAAACGGACTCACGACGTGAGTGTTTGCAAACTCACAACGTGAAAAATGAATAACACGGGACCACAGATTAAAGACAGAACCCATTTGACCTAATTCACATTCTTTATTCCCCACGAAGTGAACGTGTTCCCTCTGGTCCCCCCCCCCTTCACGATTTCGGCCGGTTCCTCCTGTAATTCTTCTTGTGCTTACGTAATCCTCCAATTTAGGTAAATTAATCTTCTTTACATTGTTTATTGTTGACTTATTTACTAGATTTAGGGGTTAGGGTTTGCATTTCACTTGAATATCAAAATCGAGACCCTAAATAAGTGAAGTTGTTGCTGCATATGCCTGTAATGAGTTTGAAATTGCCCTAGGAATAAACCCCATTGAAGTTGTTGGCCCGATTAAAAGACTGCCTTGACCGATTTTGACTTCGTTAACAAACTCTCGACGTGGGTCCTTGGGATTCACGACGTGAATCCTGTTGGTGATCAAGCAATATAGCAAAAAACAAGAAATGACTAACAAGGGTAAAACTGGAAAATGGCAGCTGAATGTTGTAATCTTTATTGACAGGAGAAAAGCAACCTAATGATTAAGGTGTTGTACAAGAATTTTCGACTGATTATTGTAGCTTCTAATCTATGCTATTTATACTACTAAACATTAACTGTAAGTGAGAAATACTAGGAACAGTCTTATTTCTAACGGTCACGACTTGCACAAGCTTTATTTCTTCCTAATTACCAGGTCAACCTTTGACCAACATTTCTCCCCCTCAAGGTTGACCTTTCTTCTTCAAGTCTTGTATGCCAGTTATTGCCCTCATCTCAGCAAACTTTATCCTTGGCATTGCCTTTGTTAAAATATCATCCTTCTGTAGATCTCCACTCACATGCTCCACTTGAATCTGTTCCCTTTCAACACACATACGGATAAAGTGGAACTTTGTGTCTATGTGCTTGCTTCTACCATGAGACACCGGATTTCTTATGAGTGCTATGGTGGATTGGTTGTCAATTAGCAACTTCACCTTCTGTGCTTTCTTTCCTATTAGCTCAATGAACAAATTTCTTAACCACAGTCATTGACATGCTGCTGCAGTTGCAGTCATATACTCAGCTTCACACGACCTGAGGGCCACAGTTTTCTGTTTCTGTGATGCCCATGTTATAAGGTTTCCTGAGTAGTAGTAGGCTACTCCAGTGGTTCCTCTCCTGTCTTCATAGTCACTGTTGTAACTGTTGTCACTGTAGCCCACCAGTCTTCCATCACCTCCCCTGTGATACTTTAGCCCATACTCAGTTGTTCCCTTCACATATCTCAGGATATGTTTCATAGCAACATAGTGACTTTGTTTGGGGCTTTGCATATACTTGCTCACCACTCCAATACTGTAATTGAGGTCTGGTCTTGTGTGGACCAGGTATCTTAAGCTCCCAATAAGCCTCTTGTACATTGTTGCATTCACGGGTTCACCATCTTCATCTTTGGTTAAATGGAGTTTTGGCTCCATTGGGTACTGAGAACTGTTGTAGCCTTCCATGCCTGAAACCTTTAGGATCTTTTCAGCATACACCTTCTGTGTGAGCATTATACCATCCTTGCCATGTGATACTTCGATTCCCAGATAATATGATAACAGTCCCAGATCACTCATGTCAAATACTTGTTTCATCCTTGTTTTGAACTCCTGGATTCCCTTTTCACTCGACCCAGTGACAATAAGATCATCTACATATACACCAACTATGAGAACCAAGTTGGGTTTGTGTACCTTGTAGACTGCTTGCTCTTGAGCACATCTGGTGAATCCAAGTGACTTGAGTGATTGGTCGAGCTTTATGTTCCATGCCCTTGGCGCCTGTCGTAGCCCATACAAGGCCTTATGAAGACGATACACCCATCCTTCATTCCCTTTGACCGTGAACCCAGGGGGCTGAGTTACATAGACTTCCTCCTTAAGATCGATGTGGAGGAAAGCTGACTTAACATCCAGGTGATGTACCAACCAATTCTCCTTTGTTGCTATCGAGAGAATTAGTCTTATATTCTCCAATCTGGCGACCGGTGCAAACGCTTCGTCAAAGTCGATGCCCCTCTCTTGAACGTATCCATTGGCCATCAGTCAGGCCTTGTGCTTTATTACTTCTCCAGCTGCATTCCTCCTTAATTTGAATAACCACCTTAGCCTTATTACCTTGCGATTTGGGGGCAATTTGGCTAAGGACCAGGTTTTGTTCCTTTCAGTCGACTCCAATTCTGATTTCATGGCCCTATTCCAATCCTTTTCTTTTGACGCTTCTTCATAGGTTGTGGGTTCATCTTCCACCAACAATAGATCTTGATTTCTTTCATATAGATCTTGTATTTCTTCTTCCTCCAGTCTTGTCGTGTTTTCATAGACATCATTGATTGAGCGAAATCCTCTTGGTGGTGTTTCATCATACGAAGCTACAGATCTGCTTCCTTGTTGGACCGTCGATACTCGACTGGGAGGTGTCGAGTTGATTCCAGGTATATACGACTGTGCTGAGTCTTCAAGTCGCGAGTTATCTGATCCATTGTCTCCGTAGGGATCGTTTAACGGCGTCACAGGGTCTTCGTTAACGCCATTTAATTGATTAGGATCTTGGGCCAGCTGGGATTGGGCTGCTACATGGACTATAACATTGGTCCAGTAAGGAGTTGAGAGTGGCTCCCCCGTTGTTTCATTACTCTAAGCCCAAGACCTTGCTTCGTCAAAGATCACGTCTCGAGCTATCACTATCCGTCGACTGCTGGGGTTGAACATATGGTACCCTTTTGTTCCTTCCTCGGTTCCCAAATACACCATTGCCTCGCTCCGGTCGCTCAATTTTGTTAGACCACATAACTTTTTGACGAACCCTACACACCCAAAGATCTTTAGGTGTGCTAAAGATGGCTTGGACCCTTTCCAGACCTCGTATGGGGTCGCGTTCTTCAGTGCCTTTGTCCCAATTCTATTCTGCAAATACACGGAGTGTCGTACTGCCTCACCCCAAAATTGATCGGGCACTTTCATGGCCTTGAGCAGCAATCGAGTCATCTCTAGAACTGTTCGATTGCGCCTCTCCACAACGCCATTTTACTGAGGCGTGTGTGGAGTCGTCAGTTGCCTTCGAATTCCCACTTGTTCGTAGAAGTTCGCAAATTGAATGGAGTTAAATTCGCCTCCCCGGTCAGTCCGTAATACCTTGATTTTATACTCACTCTCTCCTTCAACTTGTGACTTGAATCTCTGGAACATGTTGAATGCTTCGTCTTTGGTTTTGATCAAATAGACCAACATGTAGCGTGAGTAATCATCTACAATCAGCAAGAAGTATTGATTACCTCCCTTTGTTGCAGGTGTAATTGGCCCACAGAGGTCCGCGTATAACAACTGGAGTGGGTCTTTTGCTCTCCACTGGGTCACCTTTGGGAAGCTCTGTCTTGCTTGCTTGCCTACCATACAGCCTTCACACACTTGTTATGGGTGAGTCAACTGGGGCACACCTGTCACCATTCCCTTACGTTTCATTTCTTCAAGTAACTTGAAGTTGGTGTGACCCATACGTGCATGCCATAACCATGACTCATCATCTATACTCATGGCTAAGCATGCAGACTTTCCAGGTGTAAGCTTTATCTTATAGATTCTGTTCTTGGATCTCTGTACCTTCGTAACTAAGCTTCCTGCTTCATCATACATTCTCAAGAATTCATTCTTCATCCCTATGTCATACCCTTCTTCCGTCATTTGTCCCATACTTATTATATTACTGTGCAGGGCAGGAATACAATACACGTCTGGGATAATAAACTGGTCACCATTCTTGCAATTAAACAGGAGAGTACCCTTCCCTTTAATTGGAACTTTTGACACATCTCCGAATCGTACCTGTCCGGTTACTTTCTCGTCAAGCTCAGCAAATAGGGTCCTGCATCCGGTCATATGGTTACTGGCACCATTGTCCAGATACCATATGTTTTCATCATTACTCTCCTTTAGTTGGCTTGGGTAGACTTTTTCTTCATTTAAGAGAACCATTTCGGTATTCTTTTCTCCACATACAGTTAACAATAGCGTGGGTTCATCTTCATCAGCAGCCAAGTTTGCTTCTTGGTCCTGCTGCTTCTTTGCTTTGCATTCAGATGTGAAGTGGCCAAGCTCCTGGCACTCAAAACATCTTATGTTGGTTTTGTCTCGTGGTTTCTTGTTGGTACTATTTGCTTCTTGTCGTGAGTCACCACCCCAGCGCCCACCTCTTCCACGAGACGAACCTCGCCCTCGTGAGCTGCCTCTTCCTCCCTGGTTGTTATTTCCACCCCTTCCTCGACCACCTTGTGAGTTTGGCTTGCTTGGGCTCCGGTGGGTTGATGAGCCTTCTGCCTTGGCAAGCAGCAAGGCAGTCTGTGCAAGAATCTCCTCTGGTATCGACTGGAAGATGAAGGCTCGAGCCTGCTTGCTCTTCTTCTCATCCACAACTGCTTCACTTGGCGGTTCAACGGCATCCCACAACCCATGGGCATCCATGATGGCTTCCATCTTTATTGATCGGGTATTGTAATTTGATGAGGTTAGCATCGGGCATTGAAGAGTAAAAGGGTTATCTTTGGGCTGATTGGATGATGATGGGGCTGTCATCTTGTTGAATCGAGGATACTTGGGCATACAATTGATCAGGATCTGTTATGCTCTGATACCAAGTGTTGGTGATCAAGCAATATAACAATAAACAAGAAATGACTAACAAGGGTAAAACTGGAAAATGGCAACCGAATGTTGTAATCTTTATTGATAGGAGAAAAGCAACCTAATGATTAAGGTGTTGTACAAGAATTTTCGACTGATTATTGTGGCTTCTAATCTATGCTATTTATACTACTAAACATTAACTGTAAGTGAGAAATACTAGGAACATTCTTATTTCTAACGGTCATGACTTGCACGAGTTTTATTTCTTCCTAATTACTAGGTCAACCTTTGACCAACAAATCATGGGCATAACCATTACAGTTTTCTGCTTAGTTCTAATCTATTGGGATGTTTTGTTTGTGGTTGTTTGATGTATATTTTTGCAGCAATAGCTCCCAGAAGAGAAGTTCCGACAGGGGTGGCACGTTTGCACCCATTTTACGCTTTTCCGACCACCATGCCACGAGACATTTTGACACATTGCAACAACAGGATAGGGTGGTTGTACAATAGGGAAATTGCTCTTGCCCCTACAATTAATTGGACAAGATTAAGGGAGGTCGGAATCTTTGATTGGTTGTCTCCATTTCTCACGAAGATATTTTTGGGGAATGGATTTCCATTCACGTGCAAGGGCTGGCTTAATTTATTTGGTATCCAAGAGAGGGTGTATAAAGAACTATGTGTGGAATTCTTTGCAACTGTGGCATTCCATGAGAATGTCCAAAACCCTACGTTCCCGCATGCCTTAGTTTTTAGACTCGGGGGTGAATATCGTGAATGCAGTTTGGTTGAATTTTCCTGGAGAATGGGGTTATACACGGGCCAGGAAGCTATGACTCTAGAATTTGTTATGTTTTTGAGGGAGGCAGCTCGAGAATATGAAAATGAGGCCTCGGGGTTTGAGTTTTGGAACAATATTGCATCCGGAATATTCAATTCCGGAGTATCACCCGAGAGCAGCATAAGATCCCCCAATCACCGTTTGATACACCGATTCATCACTTTCTCCATCAATCATAGGCGCCATGGGGATAAGGTCATGAAGCAAAATTTGTTCTTTTATGGTGCATCTTACAGCCGGGAGTGTGTTGTAACATTCCATATTTTCTGGCTCGCTTCTTGGCTGATCTGCTGCAAGTCCCCGCCCTGGAAGCCCTATCTGTGGTGGCCACTTTATTACTAAATTGGCTCGTTCTTATGGCTTAATCGTTCCCGACATTACCCGCTCGTTGACTTGCATGGTGGGTAACGAGTTCACTATGGGATACTTGGAGACATTGAGTGTTGTTCGGAATTATGGGTCCCATTGGGGGCTTGTTCATACTGATGATGAGGGTGATGATGGAGAGTAGCCTGGTGCACAGCCTGAGCAACAAGCACAGCCAAAGCCGCAGAGGAGGGATGTGCGAGGACGAGGAGAGAGAGGACAGCCGGTGCATCAACCCGCACCTTTTGGAGAAGCGTATTTTGGAGGAGATATGGCGGGTTATTTTGATCAGCTGTCATTGAGCACTAATTGGATTGGGGGTATGATGGAGAATATGGTCCGACATTTCCAGATTGCGCAACCACCACATTTGGGTCACTACCCCATTTGCCCAACGTGGAGCTCTTATCAACATTCGAGGGGTGATGGGGCTTGTACCAGTGGGACACGCGAAGAAGAAGATGATTGATGCTTTTCATGTTTTTTTATTTAGTTTTTATTTTATTTTCGTTTGGTTTGGTTTTATTTGATTTTGAACTTGTTATGGTTTGTAAGACTTATAAACTATTATGTTACTTTTAGTTGTCTTTTGGTGGCTTTATTTCAGATTTGCTATGGAGTCTCGGAAAGGAAGGTCGAGAGTGTATATATCTAGCCAAGGGTTGTCTAGAGTATAGAGTCGCGAGTCGAGACCCACAATTGAAAATAAGCGTGGGGTGAGTCGAGAGAGAGGATGAATTTAGCGAAACGTCATAGAAATTCTGCAATTAGAAGTGTCTTTATCAATTAGGATATTGGGGTGGAACGCCAAAATTATTAAGAAGAATGGGCAGTTTTAATTTTCAGTTGCCCAGTTCTCGCGTCGTGAGTCTATATTCCTCACGTCGTGAGTTGGGTCACGAGGTATTTCAGAATACTCATTTCAGCGAAGTCGCATCGTGAGTTTTCTGTTTTCACCACCATTTTATTTGGAGTTCTTATGACGATTATTATGGCTCGTTTCCTCTACTATTAATGTGGCGTATGCTTTCCCACATTATTCTACACGTTTTGAAGATTTGCATCCACCTTTCTTGAAGATTGAAGTTTCGATTCGTCGCTTGTTGGCTCATTTTCATATTTAGCAAGTTCAACTCCGCGTTCTTCTTCAGAAGAGGTTCATATTCGAGATGCACATTTTATCCACACTTATGGAGTTCGATCACGCCACTATCCCAGGGGAGTCTGTTCCTTTTTCTCCCTTTTATTGCTTTTATTTAGTTTATGCATACAATGAGGGCATTGTATGTAATAAGTGTGGGGTAGAAGGTCGAAAAAGTAATTGCTTAGATTGCTAAAAGTAAATTGCTAGAATTTAGTAGAATTAAAAATTTGGATATAGATTTGAAATAATAATCTAAATAAAAATTCTAGTAATAATGATAATCTAAAAACTTAAGTTGCTAGTGTTGTGTGGGATGATCCGATGAGGGCTCAAATGTTTAGTTGAGCCAATATACGTTATAGTGCATTTGTGGCCTCCTTTATTCTAGTGAAATCATGGGACAAAAACACAACATCGCTTAGTTTGAGGGATGCAATATGTTTAGCAGCCTGTACTTGAAATGTATCCAGGAAAACTAATACCTTAACCAATAAAGGTTGAAGTTAAGCGCCCCTGCTTAAGAATGTAGGTTTTGAGTGGAAAAAGTGAGATATTTAAAAAAAAAGAGAGAGAGAGAGAGAGAGAGAGAGAGAGAAATTACAAAAAAGTTAAAAAGTTGAAGAATTTTTGGAGCCATAGAATTATCAAAGTTTGAAGATCAAAGATCAAAAATTCTGAAGAAAAAAAATCAAAATTTGAAGATACCAAAAATCACACAAAAAGGTGATGAATTCAAAGTACAAATTGAAGATCAAATGTCAAAGAAAGAAGAATTCAAGAGCTCCATTATGGTATCTTAAAGTTGTAATTCTCTACTTTATGTTTGCTTGGGTGGCTTTACAAAAATACCTTGAGGTTAAAAAGATTTTTTGCGGATGGATTCAGAGGGATGCATAAAATGAGCATTGTTCAAAAGAAATGGGCTAGTGTTTATGAGGATTGTGAATATTTAGAATTGAGGGGGGTTAATTGGGAAACATTTTAGACACAAATGCACGCGTTGAGGTCTTGGCATAATGGTTGAGTTTGAGTTGGATCGTTCTATGTGATGTTAGTGATGAAGGTTTAAGTTTAAATTAATTAGATTTGCTTGAGGGCAAGCAAAGCACAAGTGTGGGGTATTTTGATATTGCCATATTTATACATATTTTTAGGCAATATTTATTTACATTGTTACTAATAATTTGGTTATTTGCATAGAATAATGGTACTTATAAGCTAAAATTATATTTTGCAGCCAAATAGAAGCATTTTCGAAGATAAGGACTGAAATTGACAAAACATGGAACTTTGGAGACTTGAAGGAAAGAAGAATGGAAAATTCAGCAAATAACGTACTCACGACGTGAGTGGAGAATTCTAGAAGATATGCATCCGGATGAAAGAGTCATTGCCGAATACGCTTATCTCATATTCACGACGTGAGACTTATTGGCTCACGACGTGAACGGGGAAAAATCAGAAATTATATATATCCTTGTCCATTACGACTTGGAAGACTTTTTGGCTGCCTTGAGGGTTCCTGGAGACGATTTTCAGAGGAGAATAAGTTCTGGAATAGGGTTTCAACACCAAGGAAGAAGAAGTTCATACTTAGATTCATAGTTTGGTACACTTTTATTATGTTTTTTATTATGCATTTTGTTTGCTTAGTTGCTAGGATGTCCAACTAAATCTAGCTACTTTTGTTAGCTAGATGAAGCTGGAACCCATGGAGTATTTACTTTAGCTTTGAATTACTAGTTGGTTAAGACTTGTGTTGGATTGATTTTACCTAGCATGTTTGTTTCAGTAGTTAATTGCTTTGATGTCTTATTCTGTGTAGTTGATGAACATCAAATTGCATGAATTAGAATACCTGGTAATTTAGTGAATATTAAATTATTGGAGCTAGGATTAAACCAATCTTAGTTAAGTAATTAATTATTAAATTAGGTTGTGCTAGAGAACTCAAATTATGACTGTAATTGTGTTTTATCAAACCAATCTTACATAGCTCCAATTTCATTTAATAATTGATTTTGTGTTAACTATTGTGTGACCATACATAGATATACATGAATTGATTAATGTTAGTAGATTTAGAACTAAATTGCTAATACTGTCTTAATTGGTAACCAATAGTAATTGTCATAGCTAATTTATAATTCATTGAGTGAAAGTGGATTCAAACTAACAGAAGTGTTTGTTTATTGATTGAGTTTGTGTTAAAGAATTAAGTTCATCTAAACTTGCAAAATTAGATAAAACCCCTTTCTGTGTTAATAATTAGGTTAATTTAGTAGTAGATAAATTAATTAGTCAACACCATTCCCTGTGATCGATATTCGGCTTACCCCAAGCTATACTATAGTCTGACTAGGTACACTGCCTAGGTACAATTAGTTATTTAAGGTAGTTAGGTTATAAATATAACATTAGGTGTAACTATTTGTACGCATCAGCCACCACATGCCGCCGTTCTGCCGCCACCAGTCGCCACTTTGGGTGGCTGTGTGTATATATGTGTGTGTTTGGACGGATGTTTGAAATTATTTATCACAGTTTTGGCCTAAAATCATAACCGCCACCACCGTGAAGTGGTAGCTACCACCGTGAACCACCGTTGACCACCACTACCCGAGGTGGTAGTGGGTAGTGCCCGACTTATTTAACATTAATTAACCTAAAAATTTAACCATTTGAATAATTGGCACACTATTGGGTTGGAAACCCTAATTAGGGTTTAGAAAACCTTAATTTTCGATATGTTAGTTTTGGAGTTGTCGGGACCCGCAATTTGGACCATTGGAATTAAATTATGAATTACACCCGACCACACCGTATGATTGACCTAGTAGAATGATGGACTTAATGGATTAAGTCCTTAATGTGTTAAGTGTATTTAATTAACCCTAATCGTCATTTTATGTGAAAACCCTAATTGTGTTGGGCTTTGAGTTGGGCTTTTTCTGTTGGGCTTAGATATTTGGATTCTGGATGGGCCCTCTAATAACAAGTATATGGACTAGGAAATTTGGATGGGCTTTAGGGTAAGGCCCATGTAGGAAGGGTTTGGGCCCAATTTGTAAAATTGGGCCATATGTTGGGCCTTGGTTCATTGGTTGGTTTTTGGGCCTTCAGAGTGTGTGTTTGGGCCTTGGGCTGGGATCAAGCTAGGTTGGGGGTAAAGTAGTCTTTTTACCCCAAACATGGACTTATGGTTATGTATTGAAACCCAATTATTAATTTGGTGTTGTTTTGATGTTGACAGTTCGGAAATCTGTCATCCAGCAGCTAGAGTTTTATCCGCGGGACTTCAGCAGTGCGAGGTAAGTCTCCTCACTGTTTGTATAGGTGGAAGGCACCAATGCCGACCCATTTGGTTTATGTATTGTAGGAAGACTCGGGGGTTAGCCCTAGGCATTATGTATTAAAGACCAGGAGGTGGCTCCTGGCATTATGTATGAAAGACCAGAAGGTGGCTCCTGGCACATTGTATGCTCATTAGCTAAGTAGAGTAGTATTTATGCTAGTTGTCTTTATGATGCTTGCATGGAAGACCAGGAGGTGGCTCTTGGCACTTGTCTGTAAGACCCAGGAGTGGCCCCCGGCTTGGCAAGAAAGACCACGAGGTGGCCCGTGGCTTAATGGCAAGACTATGTACAGCACATAACACCTTTATTGATTATGATATATAAATGATATTTATGGCTCACAGTTATGTATGGCATGTATGGATCGGTCGATATGTGGTATTTGGGGACTCACTAAGCTTTGTGCTTACGGTTTTCAGTTTTGGTTTCTGGTACCTCCAGTTTTCAATAAAGGAGCTCGGGACAATCGCAACGCATACACCTATGTTTTTCCGCAATATGTGATTTCTAGGAATGAACTCTGATAAATGTTTTATTTAAAATGTTTTTCAATATGTGAACAAAGTTACAATAGTGTTTTAGTTATATTAAAAATGAAAATTTTACCCTGAAATTTTGGGATGTTACAGTAAAATACACTCTTATTGTTAACTGAGACACACTTTGGCTTTATCCATGACAAGAAAAAGCAATAAGCATAACTCATTACGCTCTAAGTCTAAAAAACAAAGTTACAAACACGATCTACCAGAGACAACTTATGTGCAGGTTTTTAGGGTTTTGCATCAAAATAACGAATGCAACAACAATTTATTATCAAAATTTTGCATAATAAAATAATTCTTGATAATGGTAACCCAGCAAATTCAATCCATGTGCAAGGATTTTATTAATACACGCGAGCCTTTGGTGGGAAAGTCTTCACGTCATCATCAAGAGTATTCATGTGAACCGGCCTGTAGTCTAGTCACACCTTCTCATTCTCCCAGTATATGCACATATTTTAATATCATCATATAATTTCATGAAAAAAAGTAAGATGTTATTTCTTGAATTTAAGAGAGAAATAGAGATATTTACCCGAGTGTGTGTTTCATCCATTTCTCATCATCTCTTTTCTGAAAAAGCATCAATTCGAACATTTATGAGAAAAGGTGAAGAAAAGAAGGAAATTAAAAAGAAGATGTGAAAATGAGCAAACCGTAAAATCTTCACGAGCATGAGCTCCTCTACTCTCTTTCCTGGCTTCAGCTGAATGCATGGTGATGCATGCATTAATCAATCCAACTCTATCGTCTCTAGCAAGTCAGAGTTCCTGAAATATGTCTTCACATAAATAACAGACTATTATCAAAAATACTAAATTTTAAAGGTCCAATCGAACTTACCATATCAAGCTTCTATCTTTCAATTTGACATCATGATAACTCTCCCAAGCTTTGTCAATCAGATTGAAACCTGCAACACTCACATAGTCATTAGTCAGTGATAAGACCAGACTTTACTGGGTAATAGTAAGAGGGCAAAAAGGGCATATGAGTGATTCATCCATGTTCTGGTGGAATATTGCCCAAGGGGTATTTTAGTCTTTTCTTTAATTTCCATTTTGTTAGTCTATAGCCAATTGTGAGTGGTAACTAATGGATTGTAAAATATTCAACGTGTCTCCCTCTTTCTCATTGACTAGAATATATATATATATATATATATATATATATATATATATATATATATATATATATATATATATATATATATATACTTACAAATGTTACAGTTTAGTACCATGAGAATTACAAAATATATAATATACAGCATAAAGTTTCCTAGTCTAATATACCCCCTCAGTCTAAGGGGGAGGATTGCGGACACTTAGACTGGATCGAAAATCTTGAAAAAGTACTCGTGGTAAACCTTTGGTGAATATATCGGCAAGCTGGTATCGAGACAGCACATGTAAAACCCTGATTTAGCCGCGTTGTACCTTTTCTCTAACGAAGTGAATATCAATCTCAATGTGTTTAGTGCGTTGATGTTGTATGGGGTTGCCCGACATGTAAATCGCACTAACATTATCACAGTAAACTAAAGAAGTACGCATTGGAGAATGACCCAATTCGAGTAATAAATTACATAACCAACATATTTCAGCAACTGCATTTGCAACACCTCTATATTCCGCCTCTGCACTCGATCGTGAGACTGTGGTTTGCCGTTTAGAAGACCATGATAGAAGGTTATCACCAAGAAAAACGCAATATCCAGAAGTAGAGCGACGAGTGTCTGGACAACCAGCCCAATCAGCATCCGTGTATGCTGTAAGAATGGATGGGTTGTTGCGATGCATGTGAAGACCCATAGATAGAGTCCCCTTAATATACCTGAGAATGCGTTTAAGAGCATTCATGTGTGCTAGACGAGGAGCATGCATATGCATGCACACCTGTTGTACTGCGTATGAGATATCGGGTCGAGTGAAAGTGAGGTATTGTAGGGCACCTGCCAAGCTCCGGTAAGTGGTTGGGTCATCTATCAAGTCTCCTGTAGAATGACTTAGTTTTCCTGCAGAGTCAACAGGTGTAGTAACCGAATTACAATCTGTCATATTAGCACGACGGAGGATGTCTGTGGCATATGTCTGTTGAGATAGGAATAGGCCTCCTGGATTTCTAGTGACAGCAATACCAAGAAAATAATTCAAAGGCCCTAAATCCTTCATGGCAAACTCGTGTGACAGGCAAGACATGAGATTTTGCTTTAATACCGATGATGACGTGGTAAGAATGATATCATCCACATAGAGTAAAAGGTAAGCGATGTCGTGAGCATTTCTATAAACAAACAATGAATAGTCGCATGAACTATGGTGAAATCCCAAAGTGGTGACATAATCTGTGAACCTTTGGTACCATGCCCGTGGTGCCTGTTTTAGACCGTACAATGATTTCCTCAGTCTACAAACATGATGAGGATAAGATGGATGACGGAAACCGGCAGGCTGATGCATATAAACCGTCTCTGCCAGATGTCCATGTAAAAAAGCATTCTTGACATCTAATTGATTAATCTCCCATCCGTGAAATAATGCAATACTAAGAACTGAGCGTATAGTTGCCGGTTTAACAACCGGGCTGAATGTCTCATTGCAATCGACCCCGACCTGTTATGTTCTCCCGTCACAGACCAGTCGCGCTTTGTAGCGCTCAAGTGAACCATCTGACTTGGTCTTGTGTTTGTAAATCCACATGCAACGTATAACATTCATATGCGGCTCACGAGGTACTAATTCCCAAGTGTTATTGTCAATAAGAGCATTAAACTCGTCAGTCATGGCACGGTTCCAAACGGGTTTGTTAAGGGCCTCGGTTGGGTTACGGGGTAATGGTTCGAAGGTAGTAGAAGTGTGTAGGTTGAGGGGTTGTTTTGGTTTTGTGTTCCCAGTCATGCTACGGGTTGTCATAGTGCGGGTTTGTTGAGTAGGGGGTACCGGTGTGGGGTTCGGTGTGGGAGAGGTAGTGACAGATGTCGAAGTGTGAGTGATGGGTGAAGGTTGTTGAGTTTCGGTGGGTTTTGGACGCCGACTATAAACGTAGCGGGGAGGGGCGTCAGAGCGAGGAGGAGGAGGAGGAATGTAGGAAGGTGATGGGGGTGGGGGTGGGGTAGAAGATGAAGGATGTGTAGTAGTGTGTTGGTTTTGAGGTAGAGGTGGTGGGGTAGTATTTTGATTCATAGAAACTGATTTCCATATGGCAGGATGTAGGTCGTCGGAAGACGAGTGGAGGAATTCATAAGATGGAGGGATGGAGTGGCGAGTAGCAAAGGGAAAAACATGTTCATCAAAGACGACATGTCTTGAGATAATGATTTTGCGTGTTGACAGTTCGTAGCATTTGTATCCCCTATGATCAGAGGGGTAACCAAGGAAAACACACGGGGTGGATCGATTTTGAAGTTTGTGAATGGAAGTGGAAGGTAATAGGGGATAGCAGAGGCATCCAAAGGTTCTTAAGTGATGGTATGTTGGATGTTTGCGGTATAGCAAGTATGTAGGAGTGGAATGGTTTTTGGTTATAGTAGGTAGAATATTTAGAAGATATGTGGCCATCTGGAGTGCATGATGCCAAAAGGTGGGGGGAAGAGAGGCATGTGTAAGTAAAGTCCGAATTATATTATTAATTGATCGAATTTTATGTTCGGCTTTACCATTTTGTGGTGAAGTGTGGGGGCATGAAAAACGGAAAATCATTTCGTTTTTAGTACAAAAATCATGAAAGGATTTATTATTGTACTCGGTTCCGTTATCAAATTGAAACGATTTAATATCACGCTCAAATTGAGTCTTGATAAATTTGGAGAAATTTAGAAAAGTGGAATAGACATGTGATTTATTACTTAATGGGAATGTCCAAAGATAGTTGGTATAATCATCAAGGAAAAAGAGGTAATATCGATGACCTCCGGTGCTTGCAACCGGGGAGGTCCATAAATCATTATGGAGTATGTCAAATGGCATTGAGGTGTAAGTCAAAGAACTATAGAAAGGCAATTTAATATGTTTACCAAACACACAAGATTGACATAAATGTGTTAGGAATTGAGACAGGGTACACGCAGCGGAAACACTATCACACACTCACAAACGAAACGAGAAAATAAAGCAATAAAGAACACAAGGATTTTACGTGGTTCGGATTCGGTGTAAATCCTACGTCCACGGGCTGCAACTAGATTTTCTTATTAACTTAATAAGATTACAATTTATAACTCTACAAGTTATATTTGATGCACACATTCTCTGTTACACAACACACACACACACACACACATATATATATATATATATATATATATATATATATATATATATATATATATATATAGGAGATGTGCCGTAAACTTTTCTTGATTCACACAAATTTGCCGTCCATATTGACAAAATTGCCGCAATTGAGAAAAAGGAGCCATCATTTAATAATTTAATATTTCTTGCCGTCCATTGTTTGACCATGCAAAAGATGCGTCCAAATAATAAACAATTGATTTGCCGACATGTACGTCCATTCAATATTAAACAATTGAATTGTTTAATATTTGTCAAGTTACATTTATGGCCCTTGAATTCTTAGGAACTTGTCAATTTGTTCAAGACTCCATAAATCTTAACAATCTCCCACTTGGAGGCTTGAACAACTTTAGCTTTTCTCCGCCATTCAACTCTCAATTATTCCAGTAATCTTAAAAAACAACCAAGTCCTTTTAGGCTTCCAGTTCCAATGAACAAGCTAAAACTTAGTCTGATTTCTCTAGTTGCAGCCGCCCCTCATCATCAATTACTAGAAGGGCCAGTTGAAGCTCCCACTAGCTCCAACTCAGCCGTGGCTAATCCCACCACCGACTCATCCTCTGTCTCAACTGGTTTGGACACTCCACCGGATCCAGAGATACACCAAGGACCACTAACACTCTCCAAACATAGCAAACATCCAACAGGAGAGAAATTTTCAGTCTTAGTCTTCAAAACCCAACGGCTCTTTGTAACTGTACCCGGAACACGCCCCGTGCTCCCACTGTCACATAATCTCCTGACTGGTTTAGACTTTCCGACTCGTTCAGCTAACATCCCCTTGGCTTCAGAATTCATGTTTGCAAAATGAACTCTCTTAGCCGTAGATTTAGCGAACCAGATTTTGTCTTGCTTAATCGGGATGGTCATACTTCCCTCAGCAGGTACCTCAACCATATACAATGACCCGCGCTTCAAACCTTGAGCAATCACCGAATTACCATTGACCACCATCCATTTACCACCACCAAACCTTACTTCCAGTCCTTGTTTATCCAGCTGACCAACAGAAATCAATTTCTTTTTCAGCTCCGAAATCACCTTGACATTTTTCAGGTTCCATGTAGTTCCCAATGAAGTAACCAGATCAATATCTCTCATGCCCGTTACCTGAAGCATCTCGTCATTTGCCAACCGTACCTTCCCAAAATCTCCTTCTTTTAGATTCACCATCGTTTCCCCGTTGTCCATGGCGTGAAACGAAGCCCCTGAATCCATGACCCAAGAGTCTACAGAACTTTCCATACTGAGTATCAATGCATCATCCTCAGACACACTCTCAGCACCAGCAATGTTCAATTCTTTCTTTGGACATTGACTCTTAACATGTCCCACTTCTTGACAGTTCCAACATTTCACATTCTTCAAAGTTCTAGAAGAACTTTTTCCCCGACTCCCACTGCTCCTGCTATTCCCTCTACCTCTTCCGACATTTAATAAATCAGAAGAGGAAGATCCACCTTGATTCTTGCGTCTGATATCCTCGCCTAGAACCAAATCTCTAACCCCTTCAAAAGTCATACCACTGGTCCCCACGGAACTCGTAACAGCAGTAACTGTTCCGGACCAGCTATCAGGTAGAGAAGCTAGTAGCAGCGAAGCTTGCGTCTCATTATCAAATTTAATTCCCACAGATGATAATCTGGACAGAATTGAATTTAGATTATTAATGTGAACCGTAACTGAGCCTTCCTCATTCATCCTTGTAGTGAACAACTCCTTCATCAAGAACACCTTGTTAGCCGCCGATGGTTTCTCATACATATTTGACAGAGCCTCCATCATACCACGCGCCGTGGTTTCATTCATGATGTTGAAAGCAACGCTCTTCGTCAATGACAATGTAATAACCGCCTTGGCTTTCTTGTCCTTTGAGTTCCACGTATCTTCAAAAGTTTTTTCCATTTTCTCCAGTTTGTCTCCGAGTACCATGTCCAAGTCTTTCTGACATAGCAATGCTTCTAATTGCATTTTCCACCAGCTAAAATCAGAACCATTGAACCTTTCGATTATAATATTGTCTTCAGCCATTACGGCAAACAAAAAAAAAAATTAGGTACACTCGTGTGTGACAGAAAAAAACGATCGTACCCTCCAAAACCTCGCTAACCAGGCTCTGATACCAATTGTTAGGAATTGAGACAGGGTACACGCAGCGGAAACACTATCACACACTCACAAACGAAACGAGAAAATAAAGCAATAAAGAACACAAGGATTTTACGTGGTTCGGATTCGGTGTAAATCCTACGTCCACGGGCTGCAACTAGATTTTCTTATTAACTTAATAAGATTACAATTTATAACTCTACAAGTTATATTTGATGCACACATTCTCTGCTACACAACACACACATATATATATATATATATATATATATATATATATATATATATATATATATATATATATATATATATATATATATATATATATATATATATATAGGAGATGTGCCGTAAACTTTTCTTGATTCACACAAATTTGCCGTCCATATTGACAAAATTGCCGCAATTGAGAAAAAGGAGCCATCATTTAATAATTTAATATTTCTTGCCGTCCATTGTTTGACCATGCAAAAGATGCGTCCAAATAATAAACAATTGATTTGCCGACATGTACGTCCATTCAATATTAAACAATTGAATTGTTTAATATTTGTCAAGTTACATTTATGGCCCTTGAATTCTTAGGAACTTGTCAATTTGTTCAAGACTCCATAAATCTTAACAAAATGTTTATCAGAAAATTTGCCAACAGAAATAAAGTTGTTCTTATTCAAAACACGCAATAATGATGAACTAGGATGCCCCAAGCGGCAATGCCATAAGTCTTGAGACAGGGCAGCAAAAGTGGAAGGAAGAGTGACTTGAGTAGATGGCGGTGATAGAGGATAGAGATCTCCAGTGCTGTTACATCGGAGGATAGGAATCAGCGTCTAAAAGTCCTTCACAAGAAAGCCAAAAGGGTCAAATTCAATGGATATATTGTTATCGGTGGTTAAACGACGAACAAACAAAAGGTTTTTTATTAGCTTAGGTGCGTGAAGAATATTTTTGAGTTGTAAAGGTGGAAAGGGTGGTGGTAAGGTTGTGTGACCGGTGCCATGAATTGGGATTTGAAAACCGTTGCCAACAACTATGTTGTTTTGTATACCATTATTGAAATAACGGGAAATGTTACCTGTATTGTTTGACATGTGATTTGTAGCCCCGGAGTCCAAATACCAATTCTGATCAGGATTGAGAGTCATGGTGTACATAGCCTGCTCGATGTTTGTTGGTGTATATGAGTCTGCATAACCAAAAGGTGGGCTGCCAAGAACACCTGCAAATGTGTTTCGGTTAGGGTGCCTGTTACCTCGTGTGGTAGGATATGGTGCAGGAGGGGCTTTCCACTGTTGTAGTTGTTGCCAAGTAGGATTCCAACCATTAGAGTTCCAACCATTCCAAGGAGTTTGTGGATAAAAGTAGTTACCCTGACCTAAATTGTTCCCACGTCCGCGACCACGTCCCCGGCCACGTCTGCGCCCACCTCTGCCTGAGTGACCTCCACCGCGACCCTGCTGTCCACGGACTCCTGTGTGGTGTTGTTGCTGATCATAACCAGACCTATCACGACTACCTGTGTTGTGTGAGATGGATTGTTGGGCTGCTGCAGGAGCTTTTTCTGAGGCAGCAAGCAGCGCAGTAGAAGATGTGGCTGCAATGTGAGCTTTTCGGGTTTCTTCCAAAATAAGTTTGGACCTTGTTGTATAAAAATCAAGCGGGGGAGAGGTTTGTTGCAAGTGTGTTGCTATGTTTTCATATTTTTCACCAAGACCGGCAATCAATTGTAGCACCAACCGATCCTTAGAAACCGGTGCATCAACATTTGAGAGTTAATCAGATAGAGTTTTTAACTCTTGACAGTAGGCAGAAACATTGGGAAAAAATTCTAACCGGACATTAGAGAACCGGTTTTCCAAGTATAAGGCTCTTGAAGGCTTGCTATCAATGAATATATTCTCCAAGGCTTTCCATGCCTGTTCAGCAGTAGAATCTGGCTTGAGAATGGTGATTAGTAAATCCTTAGAGATTGTATTGTGAATCCATTGTAGAACTAAAGAATCTAATCGTTTCCATGGAACTTTGTCATCCATCTTTTCTTTATCTTTATCACTGGGTGATTTAGATGAAGATCCTCCAGCGGGAATAATGTGATTAATTACATCATGGGCGCGACAGTGGATCTTGAAGAGTTCCACCCATGTCGTGTATTGTCCATCATCCTGGTCCAACACAATGGGAATGAAATTCCTGATGTTGGTAACTGTAAGAGCAGGATGTAGATTAGCCATTCGAGCGTTAGAGAAGAAGATGAATGAGGAGATAATGAAGAAAAATCAGATGCAAAGAAAGCAAAATCAGGTTCTGATTGGAAGATGGAATGCTACTAATGAAGATAGAATTACAAGTGCTGAGAACTAAAGGAAGATGAGAAGGGAATCGATGCCGTAACTGGAGCCGTGACTTGAGTTTTCGGCTGCTAGGGTTGTTGGGGAGATCAGAGGTATAGCTCTGATACCATAATGGATTGTAAAATATTCAACGTGTCTCCCTCTTTCTCATTGACTAGAATATATATATATATATATATATATATATATATATATATATATATATATATACTTACAAATGTTACAGTTTAGTACCATTGAGAATTACAAAATATATAATATACATCATAAAGTTTCCTAGTCTAATAGTAACTTTTGTTATGGGGGACAACACTTTTAGGAATCTGTGGCTGCAGGCTTTTGTCTTAATGTTGTTATATTTAAGGTAGTTGTGGAGTCTTAGAAGGTAGGCAAATATTTGTAGAAAGTTCTGATATGAACATGGAGAGCACCCCCTCTCGAGTGTGGGTTATCCTTTAAATATTAAGTAGCTATTTGGGGTCTAATTTCTGGTTTTCACTATCTTTTTGGAGTTATTGTTATCTTGTGAACCTTTTAGTTCTAATCAGATTATGGAGGGTTTGAACACTAAATTAGGGTTTAGATCTTAAAAACACTCCTGGTGAAAAATTTAACTGGTGAAGAAACATACCTACACCACGACCTTTTCTGATTTTCATGGTCAGATCTTGAAACAACATCCCTTGATGCAAGGTACTTTGCAGTTGGGGCATAACGCTCCAAATCTTTCACCTTCACTATTTCTTAAAATACCCCAATATTCACCACGAGACACTACATTAATATGAACCAGGTTATAACAGTTTTTCAGTTTATCTCTCATTAACAAGAAGAAAATATACACTAACCTTCAGTAATGAGGCACCCAGCACCATATATACCAGTGGGATGAAATTGTACAAACTCAAGATCCTGAAACAATTAGTTATTAGTAGAAATCTATGGCAAAGATGAAATAGAGTTTAGCTATAATACCTCAAGAGGAAGGCCTGCAGGTGCAACCATAGCATTCCCATCCCCTGTGCGAGCAATAGCAGAGGTTTCTGAGAAATTTGCTCTGCCATAACCCTGGAAACAAAACAAAAATGTGATGAGATCATAAGTAGATTTCCCTATTAGAGACCAAATTAAGCTCAATTAACACATATTCGCCCTACGTGTCGAGATTGGGAACAAGAGAAGCATTTGATGCGAGACTCCTATACTTGTGAAGTTCTTGATGATGAACTACACCCAATAATTCAAACTTTTTTGCTATCTTACCACAACAATACACATCAACAAAGACAAAGGAACTTTGCTCAAGGGGCAGCAGTGCTTAGTGCAACAATTCATCATAATATTTTGAGGGAAGGATCATTTCCTTATATATTCATAATAAGATGAAAGAAACAACTTTTGATCATACAATACTTCCTTAGGACAAATTATTTCTTCATACAACATTTTATCCATGAAAAAAAGGCATACTTGTGCATACTAAGGTTAGTGAGGTGACATTTAATGATTCTACTAGGTGATTAAGTTCTCCCGGTGGACATAGTTTAATTAGCATGTTATGCATGAGCAGTTGAAACTTCATTGAAATAACTTATAATCAATCAACTCGAGCAAAATTGCTGATCGACTTTTTGTATCAAATAGTTATTATTCTAACATAAAGGTTGTTGAAAAAATGCTCAAGGATACATGCAAAGAAAAACATTGAAACAAAACAAACCGATACTTTGACACAGCTTATAATATAATTGTTGAATTTTCGCTGAAATATTAAAGTATTCTGATATCAATTTTACAATTCAAATCAAAATAAGATGATCTATAGAAAACAGAGAGAGTATATACCTATTACAATAGTTTTTTGTGAATTGGCTTTTCCAGGTCTTCCAAGCTTCTCAAAATCATCCCACCATTGCGTAGACATCTGTTTCGTATACTCTGCCTTGTATCTCGGATGTAAACCCACATGACTGAAGAAGCCATCTCGGTGCAAAAATACAGAGACCTTTTAACAAAAGAATGCTCTGTGGAAGATGACTTATGCTTGTAACTTTTATATCTAACACTTTTAAACATTTCATCATACAGATGCTATTCGGGATATCTTGTAAAAGTTTACACCCTCTGAGGCTTAGCTTCTCTAAACATTCTAATCGGCCAAGATCATCAGGTAACTTCTCAAGCAACCAACAATACATAAGTTCGAGAAATTTCAGATGTTTCAACATGCAAATGCTACCCGGAAGTTGTTTAATCGTGGTATATGACAAATCTAGCTTCTCTAAACATTCTAATCGGCCAAGATCCTCGGGTAACTTCTCAAGAAGCCTACATTGTGTAATTTTGAGAGCCTTCAGACCTTTCAGCATACAAATGCTTTCAGAAAGACGTTTAATCCCTAAAGAAAACAAAGTTAGGTCTTCTAAACATTCTAACCGGCCGAGATCCTTGGGTAACTTCTCAAGAAGCAAACAGGATATAAGTTTGAGAGATTTCAGATGTTTCAACATACAAATGCTATTTGGAAGATGCTTAATATCTGTACGCCACAAAATTAGCTCCTCAAGACATTCTAACTGACCCAGGTCCTTGGGAACCTCTAGAATACTACCTTCCAGTTTAAGATTTCTTAAACGCCGTAACCCACAAATCCTTCCTGAAAACGTTTCAAGGTTTGTGCAAGCACACATACCTACAGAAATAAGAATCTCAAGATTTCTAATCAATGAGAGCCGATCTTCCGTATAAACTAAACCAAAGAGAAACTTTGGCAAGCTATTGTCAGGGTGAAGTGGGCATCTTTCTACGGACTCCACAATCAAGTCTAACTCGGCTAAAGGACCAACTTCAAGTGACTCATCCACCCTACTAGAAGTATAATGGTTTAAATTAAACTGAAAGGATCTAAACCCCAAACAACCACTTAGGTGCAAATGGGCAAGCTTTTTTAGACATCCAATGGGAGTATGAAGTTCTACCAAATTATAGCATCCGTTGAGATCTAAATTCCTGAGATTTGGACTAAGCCCAAGGTTAAGGCTCCTTAACTTTGAATAACTAATGTCGAGGTTTTCCAGCTTTTGGCATTCATCGGCCATGTGAAGTTCTTCCAAATAATAACAATATCCAAGTTTTAAATTCTCGAGATTTGGAGTCGACCCAATGTCAAGGGTCCTCAACTTTGAATTAGTGAGTTGTAGGGATCTGAGATATAGACATCGACTCGGCATGTGAAGTTCTACTAAATCACGGCATTCAGTAAGAATTAATGTCTCGAGATTCGGAGCAAGCCCAAGGTCAAGAGTCCTCAACCTTGATGAATTAGTAAGGTCGATGGATATGAGCTTTAAACATCCACCCGACATGTGAATTTCTACCAAATTATAACAGTGTCGAAGATTCAAGGTCTCGAGATTTGGAGTAAGCCCAATGTCAAGGGTATTCAGCCGTTGCGAATAACTGAGGTCAAGGAATCTCAACTTGTTAAGAACCTAACAGAAGCAAAAAAAAAAAATAAGATGAATATCGGTGTAATTACAAAACAATGGATGTACAACATTATGATGAATCATGCAAAACAACCAATCAACCATAATTCTACCTTGTTTTCTCCCCCTTCCCGAAGTTGTACAATTCTGCTGTCTACCATCTCAAGTGCCACAAGATTATTTGCTTGAAATGTTGTGGGTAAAAGACCTAAAAGGATAATAGTTCACACATAGACATCGCAATGCATTTGGAAGGTCCGGGATAGCTTTATTATTAAATTCCAAATCCCGGAAACGATTTCCAACTACATAATAAAGAAATCTAAGTTCCTTCATCTTTCTAAGACCTTTAATAAGAATATGCGGATCGAGCTTTGTATGGTGGATTAGTATACATCTTGTTGCTTTAGTACCCTGTAATAAAAATAACAAGTCACCATGAAACTTAAGTCATAACGAATGAAAATGTGTTTGTTTTCCCAAACTTACAAATACATTTGATACTTACCAAATCATTAGCCAATATCTCCTGAATTTCGTCTTCAATCCACAAACGGCTATGTTTGTGAGGCTTATTTGGGTGCCCACGACGAACAATATTCTTGCCCATTTCTACAATATGGTCATGCATTTTCACACGCTTATCATCGAAAAATATGAGAGATTTTTGCTCAAGAACTCTTAAACCATTTCTAGCATGAAATCCACAGCTCTCAAGCACTTTGATTGCCAAGTCTTTCCGCCAACCTTTCAAGATGCATGCAACATCTAGAAATATTTCCTTGTAATCTTCCTCTAGAGCAATATAACTTATTTCCAATTTTTTCAAAGTTTCTGTTTCCGGAATCGTTTTTAGTCTTTCTAGGGCATCTATCCATTCAAGCTCATTTTTACCACAGAGAAACGAACCCAAAACTCTAATCGTTAAGGGAAGACCAGCAGTATAACATACAACTTGTCGAGATAGCTCATTGTAACCATGAACTGGGATCTCTTTACCAAATGCATACCTACTGAAGAGGCAAATTGCTTCATTAAAAGATAAGAGATTGACATCACGAATCACATTCACTCGGTGTGCTAATAGCACTTGCTCATCTCTTGTTGTAATAATAATTCTACTTCCCGGCTTAAACCAATTGGGCTCGCCCGCTAATGCCTCAAGTTGGTCTATATGGTCCACATCATCTAGAACAAGAAGAACCTTCCTATTAGGCATCATCCTCTTTATCACGTGTTTCCCATCATGAACACTGTTTACATTGATGCCTTTATCATTTAAGACATCTGAAAGGATTTGATTTTGCAATGACTTCAAACCGGAAAAAGAAGCAGTTGAAACTTCCCTTACATTTTCAACAAAGCTTTTACCTTCGAACTGAAAGGATATTTGATCGAAAACAGCTCTAGCCAAAGTTGTCTTCCCAGCACCTCCCATCCCCTTAATACCCATCATGAAAACATCATCAAAACCAGTTCTTAAAGATGAAACAACTTCCTTCATCCTGGACTCCATTCCTACCAACTTTTTATCAATGTTGAAACTAATGGAATGTAGCTCTAGTGAAAGCTCTTCAACGATTTTTTGAATGAACTTAGCTTCATGCCTGTATTTTCAAGAAGATTCAATTAACATACTCGTAATCCCACATGACCTGTTACTTTCAAGTCTATATATAACATAGAACTCAATATGCAACATAACATAGTTTTATAATCATATCTCATGGTTAATTTTTCAACCAGACGCAAAGTTTGAGTAAAAAATTGACAATCTAAGAGGTCATTTACGAGCCTTTTAGATCCAGGGAAAACATAAATTATTGCATAGATGTGATGAAAGAATTACCCATTAGCAGTATTCTTCAACTCCCACCCGGCCAGATCCGCTGCTTCATTCAGAGCCTCTCTCCATTTCCCAGCAGACTCTTCCTTTTCATGTTTGGCAAAGGCTTCTTCAACTGCCCCACTTTGTTTGCGGACTTCGGAAGGTTCCACATCATAGAAGACGGGGTACGCAGTATGCTCAGTTGTTCTGTGACATTCCATTATCTTCATGAGTTCATCCAAGCACCAGGATGAAGAAGCATAGTTCTTGGAGAAAACAATGATGTAGAATTTTGAGTCTTCAATGGATTCGATGAGCTCTTCACTAATCTTTTTTCCTTTTTTGATTTTTTCATTGTCCTTGTAAGTGCGAATGCTTTTCTGCTGAAGTGCATGATACAGATGATCCACAAACTTCGTGCGAGTGTCTTCACCTCTGAAACTCAAAAACACATCATACTTAAAGCTCTTGTGAATTGATGAAGTTGAAGAAGATGCCATTGAATGTATACTTGGTGTATCCTGTAAAATCAAATCTTCGTTAGGGAAAATTTATGCGAAACACTTGCAAACAAGCTAGAATGAGATGAATTGTCTCAAATGAATTGCCTCAAGAGTGTATATTATGAAAAGAATGGATCTAGCACTGATAAGGTGTACATGATGTGTGTTTGGGAAACCTTTAAAATTTGGTGGAAAAGAAACCTCCTAATTGGTCAAAATTACTTGTGTGAACGCATTTTATAAGGCTGGAACAGAGCAAAACAAAGATGTTAAAAATACCAGATTTCCTTTGTACAAAAATTTTATTAACTAAGTTTTCCACACAACTTATTCATCAAATCCATAATTTTCAAATAAATTCTAAGACCGAATAATCAATATAACTTCAAAACAACAAAGTTGTTAACCCAATTGTCTAAACATCCATAATTTTAATTAAATTTCTATCAAATTACTTAACAGATAAAACATTTTAAATCTCAATATTAATATCCTCTACTCAAGAACACTCCTACTGTGTGCCCATGGTTGCAAGTCAAAACGATCAACAACCAGTTAAAGTAGAAAAGGAATCAACAATTTGCTTGAATAATTTGATGACAGCATGATGGAAGAAAAATTTTCATCTAAACAATTTTAAAGCCTTCAAAGTTGTTCAAGCAGACTACAATCTCAAGATAAAGAAGTAAAACTCCACAATATTAATTATGGAAACAAAAGAACTAAAAGCATATCATCAGGAGACATACTAAGTTCAACAAAAAAGTGAGAGGCTTGATTAAAGTTTTAAACTGCAAACAGTACAGCAGACCGAAGTTGCTCTGATCGGATAAAGAAAGAAGATTTCGACATCTATATTACGCTAGTTGGCTTTGAGAATCTTTGACTTTTGAAAATCAAACCCGACTCGTTTTCAATTACAAAATGGTACAAACTGTTTCGAATAACCGATATGTACATTGATCTACAGGAATGTTTCACGTCTGAAAATATTTGATCTGGAATTGTAAAGATACCAATATTAATTTTGAATTTGAAAAGAACGGAGACTGAGTGAGTTTTCAAAATCATCCAGGCAAATTAGGCCGTTTCAAGGAAAACAGTCATGAATAAATCTCTTATACAGAAGCTGTTCCTGAACTGGTCTCTATACATCAAGACTAATGGTCTATTTTAATTTGCAAGATTACAACTTTTTAATGTTTGAATATCCTCTACAATCAGAAGGAAATCAAGCAAAGTAGAGAAATTAAGATAGAGAATAAGCTAGTACCGGTGGCAGGTGGTATAAACGGTACTTGAGGTGTTGGATAGAAGAGAGGAGACACGAGAGAAGAGAATCGTTGATGGAGATTGAGAGAGTAGAGACGAGAGAGAATTGTTGACCAGTTGCGTTTGGGTGAAAGTCGGAGACGACCGGCCGTGTGATGATCGATGAAAGTGAGATCCGATTCGCAAAACTAGAATAGTGGACCATGGGGAAGCATTTTTGGTAGGACCTCCAAAATTTGACCAAACCTATCAACAAAAATCTGAAACTAACCCAAAATTACTTTCTTTGGTTGAAAGGTTCTTCTCTTAATTACTTTCTTTCTCTTAAATAATATCATTCTCTTGAGTCTTTGATTACTATCATGTCATTTGTTCATCTATTATTTTTTATTTTTTATTTTATATTTTAAAATTTAAATTTTTTATTCTAATTATATTCAATTAATAATATTAGAATAAAAATTAAAATAAAATTAATACAGATTATAAGATCACGTATTAATTTAAATCAACAATTATAATTTTATATAACTAAAAAATATCTTTAAATTAATAGTTTATTTAAAATAATTGATTAATAATTTTGTGTTTTTACTATGAAAGTTTAATTAATTTTGTAACTGTGGTTCTATATATATATATATATATATATATATATATATATATATATATATATATATATATATATATATATATATATATATATATATATATATATATAAAGCTAGCATTTTTTCTTGAATCTCATGCATTTGAAACCCGATTTTTTAACTTCCTCAAACCACATTCATTTGAAACCCCCTTTTTTGACTAATGCAACTCAAAAGTTTTCTTAATTATGATTTAACACTCAAAAGTTTTATAACTTATATTATGTTTAATTAGCATTTAGTGAAAAGTTTACTATAAAATGGTCAATTTTTTGTGTCTTTTGTGTTATATAAAATCTTAAATGTAAGAAGGATTTGAAGATATTATGATTCAAAAGTTTTCATATAGTTGAAGCATTCACGATCCAAATATGATGATTTGAAGAAATGGGTTATGTCGCATCGATGCTAATTGTAATATGATTTTTTCTTTCAACCAAAAAAATGAAGCTTTTCTATTCTTTCCTTATCTTCAGTTTCTCATTTAATCTTTATATGTGATTTGTATGTATTACTCAATCTTGAATGTGACTCTCCAAACATCAATGTTTTGATTGGAATATCTTTCTGATTCTTCTTTTTCAAGAAAAATATTTTGATTGCAGGTTAGTGAAGAATTGTCATCAAGTTTCTATGGTTGAATGATGTTAAATGAAGAAAGAAGATTCATAAAATGGATATAGGTTTTTTTGTTTGAGCAAAGTTGACGAATGTTAGTTTTTTCTTTTGATTTAAATGTATGTTTATGTAACATCTTTATTTATATATTAAACCACCCAATGCTCTTATTTATTTGATTGTAGTTTTTCTATTTTGATTATGTTTATTTTCTATTATTTTTTTGTTGGGTTATCCTACACAACATATTTAAAACACAATATTTAAAAGATAACATAATTTTGAACATTTGATATGTAATTATGATAGACTTATCATGATATTTTCTTCATATGAAAGTAATTTATCCATATTACTACGACAAGAATTACATATGACATTTACAAAAATATATATATTATATGTGATTTGTTTAACATGTATATGCACCTATGTATCTTATAAATTTATAATTAAATATCTTTATGTTTAATAATTGAAGGGATTAAAATGATGCATCAAAACCAATTATTTAGACAAATATAATAATAATAATAATAATAATAATAATAATAATACATTTCCAAGTACCGCATTCATTTGAAACTCACACTACAACTCAAGAGTTTTCTAATTTATGTATATTTATTAGTTACAACTCAAGAGTTTTTAAATTATGATTATTAATTAGTAATCACTAATAACTTTTTATTTTCCTTTCTTTTATAAGGTTGTAAAGTTTTGCTCATTAAAAACATTAATGTATTTGAAGAGATTTGTGATTTAAATATGAAGAGTTAATATAAATGTTATAATAGATGTTTTAGTGTTTTTATGTTATTAAAAGTTATAGTGTTTATTTTTCATATTTTTTTATTATTCGTTGTATATATATATTTTTTAATACAAATGTTATAATAGATGTTTTTCTATTTTTATGTTACTAAAAGTTGCAATTCAAATTTTTGTTAATACGTTTTGTTACCCGTTATATTATCATTCATTTGATATATAATTTACATAATTTTAAACGGTTTATAAAATTATCAAATAATTGTATATATCACAATGACTTAAAAATTAAACTATAATGTTTAATAAAATTAATATGTTAACCATATGTTTGCTTTACTACTAACATTTTGTTTCAAAGTAGAAATATTAAATCCTAATTTGGTAAAAGTTATTATTTTAACTATATAATTATATTCTCGCGCAACGCGCGGGGATTCGCCTAATATATATATATATATATATATATATATATATATATATATATATATATATATATATATATATATATGGGATAAAGTGAGGATGTGAGGACAACTATTAGCTATTAGATTAATGAATTAAATGTTATTAATAATATTAGATTTTTCTATTTTTAAAATAATTTCAAAATGGAATTTAATACTACAAAATCCAAAGAGGGTTAAAATAGTAAAGTTGCGTATGGAATTCAAAAGGCAACTTAGCTAGCTTCTCAATCAATTTCGATCATATCCTTTGATCTTCTCCTCCAAAATCGCTTTGTAGTTCTAAAGGATTTATCAAAAAAATTATAAGATTTTCTGAGAATCAAAAACCCTCGCAAGATAATCCGATCGATTACATTCCAGTATAAATATGTTAGCAACGTAAAAGGAACCGCGAATGAGAACTCTACAAAGCGCTTCGAGAATGAAGGCAAGTACGTGCTTGTCGAAGTTTTCAAACACCGAAAGTACTGCAATCGATCTTGAAGATGATTTTGTTAACATTATCGCAGGTATGTATTATTTCTAAGTTGATTGTGAGTTAGTGTTTTTTTTAAACATGACGTTTGGTGGGTTTTTTTATGTTTACTGAGTTAAACTACAATGTCGATCATATTCAACAAGGAAGAGATTTTGAATCAAAACATTTTAAGAGCGATGATGTTATATTCATATAGAAAGTTAGGGTTTTTTTTTCAAGGAACATAGTTGATTAATATAAGTATATGATGGCACTGTATTCTATTTTGCATGTGTATGTATATAATAACTAAAGTTTGTAATACTTCCTATTTGATTGTATGTTAGGGTTTAAAAAAATGATTTGTGGGTTTTTTGTGTGATGATTAGTGAGTAAGAGTACTCTATTAATCATATTCTATAAGGAAATATTTATTGAATACAACCATTTTGTGAAGAATAAATTTATATTGGTATAACAAGTTAGAGTTTTTTTGTTGCTAAAACATGACTACTACTACAGATATAAGAAACTTATAAAGAATCATGACCATTTAATGAGTATTATGTAATCATTGGATCGTTATTGTGTAAGACGACCAATTGTTGTTGATTATGATGATTGAAAATATCCATAATGGAGACTGTATCGTTATCGTGACGATTGGAAGATTGAGTATTATCGTGATGATTGGACGACTGAGTGTTCATTTGGAGAATGAAACGAATAATGGGATAATAGGGAATCGATTACTGTATGTGATAATGGAGTACGTGATATGGTTGATGAGGATATGGGTATGAAACGTTCCAAGATATGGTGCATGATTTTAGGAATGTCAATTTACTGGTGATATTAATATTATTTGGTAATGTCTAAAATGCCCCCTATATAATTATTAAATATTTAAAATTGATTGGTTGGATAATAATAAAATAATAGGCTATAAATTGTCCTCACATCCTCATTTTTAACTATTGTCCTCAAAAGAACCTATTCATATATATATATATATATATATATATATATATATATATATATATATATATTGTTAGGGCCAAGATCCTCAATCCTATCCAGGATCTCGGATCTAAAAGATATCTAAGGATCCTTAAACCTATCCAGGATCTCGGATCTTAAAGGAGTCTTAGGATCCCGAACATACATCAGGATCCTGAACAACGTCGTTATTATTCCCTAACAAGTTTAACGACTATATTTCTTGTTTATTTGTCACATGTGCAGAAATGGTCAACATAGGACTCATTCACAACGGAGAATCAGCAGGATCCCGTAAATATCAGACATTAGTTACTTGTAACACTCCAAATAAGGTATTACCTTTGAAGCCCTTGAAATTTTAAATATTGCAAAATAAGTCCCTTATGTATTTTGGGCATACTTCATAAGTACGCTTAGCGTACCATGCATGCATGATCGCGGAAGGTGGATGCGTACGCAGGGCATACGCATAGGTACGTGGGGCGTACGCGACAGAGGGCCAAAACCCTAATTCTCGGACTTGACACCTATTTAAACACCCTTAAGCCTCTTGGACTAAACCCTAGTCAGCCACCCTAGTCTTATTCCGTCCTTCTACACCCCGAGATACCTTGTTAGTGTGTTTTTGAGCTTAAAGAGTGTATTTGTGGCCATTTTAGTGCTCATTCAAGAAGAAGGAGTTGCTAAGCAAGCTTGAAGTGGGCTTCAAGAATCTGCATCTAGTTCACCTTGAAGAGCTTCTGGAGGTATAAAGCTTTGATCTTGCCATCTTATTCATTAGATCTAGCTAGGGTTTTCTATTTTTTCCATTTAGTTGGTTTTGGACCTTCTCTTGAGAGTTTGAGAAACTCCAGAGCTTAGGGAGGATAGATCTGAAGTCCTTTGGTCCATTTATAGCATAAAAATGGAGACTTGATGGGTGTTTTGACCTCATGCATGGATTAAGACTCTTGGAAAGGTCTTAATGGGTTGTTGGGAGAATAGGGGACATGCAAAGGCATAAAGTTGCCAACTTTATGCCTTAGGACGTCTTAATGAGATCGGATCTAAGGTTTGGACGTTAGAACATAGAGTATTAAGCACGTAATGGAAAATGTGCTTAATTTGTTTGTACGTTGGGTGTAACTTAGAGTACGCAGCGCGTACGGTTCAGGGACTGAGTATGCTGCGCTTACCAGGGTGGTACGCAAGGCGTACGCACAGCAGATGGACTTGGACTTGTTTTGGGCTTGTAAGCTTTTGGACCTTAATTAGTCATTGGGCCTGGTCACGTTTTGGAGTTAGTGTGCCAGCTTATCTTTTTTGGGCCATGGATACTATGGTTGGGCTTTATTGGGCCATGAGGCCCATTAATGATTTTGGACATGGAATTTGGTCCCATTAGCAAAGGAAAACTTTTTGGGCCATTGTGAAAGGACTTGGGGTTTGGGTTCTTCAATTGGATTGTGTTCGGTCCTAACCTTGGGTAATGTTATTATTGTTCAGCACGGGTGGTTACGGACTGTTAGGAGAACAGCTTTCGGATTCAACAGACAAAGGTGAGATATATTTGGACCTTTTCGGGTGATTGTCAGGGTTGGAAAGGTAGCTTACAGGTTGGATCTACCTGAGGAGCTCAGTCAGATTCACAACACTTTCCATGTTTCGCAGTTGCAGAAGTGTGTACTGGATGATGAGGCAGTGGTTTCCTTGGACGATATTCAGGTCGATGAGCGCTTGAACTATGTTGAGAGGCCGATAACTATTTTGGATAGAAAGCTGAAGGTCTTGTGCAACAAGGAGATACATTTGGTAAAGGTAAAATGGCAGCATCGGAGAGGCTCCGAGTGGACCTAGGAGCCGAAGCCGGAGATGCGGGGGCATTATCTTGAGTTATTCGTCGCGGCAAATTTCGAGGACGAAGTCTAGATCAAGTGGGGGAGAATTGTATCATCCCGATGATAAGGTATGAAATTATTTCCAAATTGTGCATAATTCCTTTTTGGCCATGGCATGGTAAAGCCTCACCACGCTGTAGTGATAAGCCTTTGCACCGTAGAGTTTAATGGGCCACCACGGCGTGGTGGTGTTGTACCACGGCGTGGTGGCGGCTGATGGAGAAAACCCTAAAGTGTAAGGGTTGAGCCCTATTTAAGGATCATTAACCCCCTCATAGCCTCCCTCACATCAACCTCTATTCCCCCAAATCATTCCTTGCAAACCCTAATCATCTTTCCCCAATTTTGAGCTAGTTTGGTGCTTTTTGAAGCTAAAGAAGGAAGAAGGAGGAGGAAAGAAGCAAAGATCAAGCAAGCACGTCCCCATTCTTCATCTTCGCACTCTTCTAGACCTTTGTAAGTGTCCGAGACCTTATTTTTATCATTCCATGTTGTTAGATCTTGAGTTTTGTCCCTTTAGCTTCTTGTGATACAAGTATCTACCAACATTTTATCGGTATGTTGGCTCACGCACAAAGATGTTGTTAGATCTTGGGTCAATTTTACCGGTTGACTGGTAGAATTGATATTCGGAGTCGGGACCTATTGAGCTACTGTTCAGATTCATAGGTGAGTTCTCCTCACTGTACTTGCGGGTCGAAAGCACCAAGGCCGGTCCTTTGGATTTGTTATCCTATTATGCATGCTATTGTACTGTAGTGATCTGTTAGATTGGTATACTAGTATATAGTATGATGTTATGCTTAGTGATCAGTAGATCTGTCTGACTGTCTGTATATTGTTATATGATTAACTGTTACACGTGCATATGTTTAGTTGGTGGTTGAGGCTTTACATCTTTGTGCGTGAGCCAACAGACCAGGGTCATTCCAACCCGATGGTTGAGTGGGCCCGAGGATATTCCATCCTGAGGATGGCAGGGCCCGCTGTGTATTGGCATTCCAACCTGATGGTTGAGGGGCCTAGGGTATTCCAACCCGATGATTGACTGGATCCATAGTATATTGGCATTCCAACCCGATGGTTGAGGGGCATGGGGTATTCCAACCCGATGGTTGATTGGACCCGACATGTTGTTATTTGTTTATGTGTTGGTACTTTGAGGGATCTCACTAAGCGTTAGCTTACAGTTTTGGGTTATGTTTCCGGTACTTCGGATGATCGCGAGAAGGCGAAGGCGCGACCGTACACATCTTCATTTTTTGACTTATGATTTTGGGAGACTTTGATGTTGAACATGTTTTGAAAACTATGTTTGTAAACAGTTTGTGAAATTGGTTGGTTTTAAAAAGTTCAAATTTATCATGATTTTTATGAGTGTTACAAGTTGGTATCAAAGCCTTGGTTTGAGTGAATTGGAGGAATACTCGTTTGAATCCAGTCTCAAACTAAGGAAAAAAATTTTAAAAACTGATTTTCAAATTGTTTTCAAAATAATCAAAGAGGATGCAATGTGTACGATCAGCCAGAGCCAATAAGTAGACCCCAAATTACCACACTGTTATTGATTTTGTGATATGTTAGAACAACATGCTAGTGATAAGCTAGGGATCTTCAGGAATTGTATGATAGAATTGCCTGATTATATGATGCATGATAGCCTAGGGTTCTTCCTTATATGAAATTGACATCATTACTGTAGTTGCTTAGTGTATGCATCATGGTTATACATAACTAAGATTCTATAGCCTAAGAATGTTTGGTTTGGCCTTATTTTCCTGTTCTTGGATGATGAAGGGCTTAGGGTAGGATCACATATTCGATTGTCTATAGGGTCCAATGTTATGTATGATTAGCATATACGAGTGTGTTGTGTGGGGTCAATCGGCGAGTCTCGTGATGTTTAGCCTTACTCTAGAGAGTGAGGATTGAATGTATGCGTCTTCTAGTGTGTATTTTTAGGGTTGTTGTGATGATCCTTGAGCCAAATAGGGTAGGTGTGGAAGGTAGTATGGGCCCATACTACTGAAACTCTGAAAGCACAGGACCCATACGTGTAACAGAGAAGTCACAACCCCTAAGGCTTTGTTGGGAGTTGGTTCCCCTGATATGATATGTGTGTTATCTGATATCTCCCTAGTTTTTTTTTTCAGTATGGTGATGACACCGCGTTTTGAGGCAGGATCCGGATCAGGATCAGGGACAGGTGGCTAGAATGGGTCAGCTGTGTCCGAGGACAGGATTAGTGAGATCCTTCAGGAGGAGGTTGTTGCTCAATTTCGAGCACAATTTCCAGAGATGTTTGGGTCTATTAAGACCGCCATGGTGGAGTATTTTGATGAGCGTTATGTTGATTTGTTTGAGGCTACTGCTGCTACAACCACCGCAACCGTTGTCGCTGTTGGGGTTGGTGCTGTGAGGGTTTTCCAGTATCGGGACTTCGACAATACGAAGCCCCTAGCATTTGATTGAGTTCAGGACCAGATCATAGCCATGAGGTGGATGTCTGACATTGAGGGGTTTCACTTGCTCTTGTCCAGCTGACTAAAAGGTTAGGTATGATCTGAACCTTCTTAGGTCTGGAGCGAAGGATTGGGGGAGACTTGTTACCAGCTCGTATTCTCCTGAGCAGAGGACTGCTTGTTGGATTAGGTGTCTAAGCCCATAACTATTTTGGTATGTACTTGACCCGATTATGAGCATGGTCCTTTTAGGTTGCCTTCACTCATGCAACTTGATAGGATGACAAGAGGAGAGGGAGTAGAATTTATTATATGAATACTAAATTGGTACTCGAAAATGGTTTTATTAATATATTACAAGTTTAATGTATTATTTGGAAATCATATTATTTAATTAGTATTGATCAGAAATTAATTTGGTATTAATTTAGTGATCAAAAGAGACTAATTAAATAAAGGGGATTGATATTGCAATGAATTGTTAGTTGCTAGTTGGGCTGATGGACTCCATAGAGTGGAGTGGACGAAATTTATGGGGAAGCCCATAAGATTTCGTCCAAGGGCTCTAAGGAAGGAATTCATGGGTTGCTTACGCCCTAAGCAGAGAATTAGGGTTTCTATATGAAACCCTAGCAGCCCACACAACTATAAATAGACCCCATTACAAGGGAAATTTCATCCAAGGATTAAAAAACCCTAGAGTGGTCGAAATTCTCCTTTCTCATACTTCATCCTTTGCATAGAGTGTTTGTGACTCCATTAGAGGTGCAACACTTGGGGCACTAGGCTTTCAAGAGTCAAGATCAAGAAGGTTTATGATTGTTATTGCTACATAACAATCAAGGTAAGATCTAAACCCTATTTTCATATATGATTTCGATTATAGTATGCTAGATCTAGGGTTTATGAGCTTTGGATAATTTGCATGTACAATTAGATAAACCTAGATCAAAGCAATTAGGGTTGCATGAACACCATAGGAATGATGTTATGATCAAAACCCATCAGTGGTATCAGAGCCTAGGGTGTTCTTCTATTGTATTTGATGCAAAATTAAGTTTTCAAGGCTGAAAATTTACGAATTTCGAATCTGACCTGATTCACGTTGTGAACACAGTGTGTTCACCTCGCGAACACAGTGTGTTCACCTCGTGAACACAGTCTGACAGCAGATTTTCGAAATTTTTGCCTTAATTTGCTTTGGATAATTACCATAAATTGTTTTTTCAAATTAAAATCAGACTTTTCTATTATGGTAATTGATATCCTAATCAAATTAATGGATAATTGTCAATTTAAGATAATTACTTGTTTTATAAGATAAAAATTGATTATTTGTAAATTGATTTGAATTATCTTATAAGAAAATAGATTAGGTCAAATTGTGTGATAAATATTAATTATATGATTATTTAATTATTTTTCAAATTTGATCTAAAAGATATTTTGAAAAGGTTTCAAAACTTGTCCTCAAGTTTTGGAATTTAAAATTTAATTAAAAGGTATTAATTTTGAAATATTAAATTCTAAGACCCCAGTGTTTTGAAAAGTTCAAATTACACCCTTATGGTTTTATTAAACTAATTAAGTGTTTAATTAAAGGAGATAATTAATAAATCCATAATAATATGGTTTAAATTAATTAAATTAAAAGTTTAATTTATTAATAGATTAAACCACATAGTATTTTAAAAGTGTAAAATACACCCTTATACTATATAGAATTAAAAGTTTAATATTATATATGTATAAGTAAAATGTCAGTCTTATCGTTAGTAGGCCTCATTCACGAAGCTGGTCTCTAAGGGGTGTTTAAGGAAATTGCCTATAAAATGGCTATTGAATGGGTATCCACTCTTACCCACCGCACTCTTGACTAGTGGAGGGTCGTTAGCCGAATGGGTAGGATAGGACACAACCTTCCATTATAAGTATAATGAAGTACGAAGTAACTAAACACTTTTATAAATTTCAAAATCTTAGTTACTTTAGGAAAAATGTGGAGTTGGTGCTAATACATGAAATTGCACATTGCACCTTGTTGGTCGTTAGTGGAGCGTGTGTGGTTAACCGGCACACTAATATGGGACCAATGAAGGATGGCAATGGGTAGTTCGTAGATTATCATAGATCAATGGAGCGTGTGCGGTTAACCGGCACATTAATTAGGTGATAGACATCATCGAGAGTACCAAGCTAATTTGCATGGTTATCCACACCTTGTTTGTGATCCTCGGCATCCCAGTCACAAACTTGAAGGGCATAATCGAGATTAAACATGCCATTGAAAAGTTCAATGAATCTTAAAAGATCTAGGAGTTTCAATTCATTTAAAACTTAAATTTCCTTTTCGTTTTTCATGGTGGAAATTGGTAAATCGTCATTTACCTACCTTCAAATGTTCTGCAACTGGATTACGGCGTCCCTCTTCCGAGTTGTAGAATATTGTGTTGGGTCCTAGCCTTAATATCTCATTTGGGTGTTTTATTAAGGACTCAATCAACTAACTTGAATATCTCCCGTTTTGTAAATGTCAAAATCTAACAACTATGGTCTTCCTGAATCCTTTAGAAAAAGTTTTCCACCAGAAGATGATGTTCCACGATTGGATTGTGGAAATGGAAATCATGCTTCATTTCCTCCACCTCCTCCAATAGTTCTGCCTGACCCACGTGTTCGAAGACTTGAAAAGTTCAAGATCACTCAAGCCCTATTGGCAAAAAGACATGAAAATGGAAAGTCTGTATGTGCTCATGTCTTGGACATGAAGTTTCATTTTGACAAATTGGGAAAGTTGGGTGTCGAAGTCTCAAGGAAGTTGGCTGTTGACTGGGTTCTTCAATCACTTCCTGACTCATATAGTGAGTTCATTAGAGAGTACTATATGATGGACCGTGACATGACCCTCATTGATTTGACTTATTTGCTTATTGCTGCTGAATCTGTGATGATTTGGCGCACTGGTCAAGCAAATTTGTCTGGTAAAATAATGTCCCAAACTTCCATGGACATTGACAATGGCAACATTGGAAGTCCAGAAATGTTTTCTCTAGGCAAGAGAAAGGCTAAGTCTGAAATTGTCCCGTGTACCATTCCAAAAGAGTCCATTTGTTTCTATTGCCAAGAGAAGGGGCATTGGATGCGAAGCTGCCAGTTTTACCTGAGAGATCGCGAAGATGGGAGAGAAAGATGTATGACTCTGCATCAGGTAAAATCCACTATCTAACTCTATTAAGTTTTCTATTTTAGATTCTTAATACATGATGTGATAAGATTGCATTTTGATGTGTTGTAGGATCAAAGAAAAGAAAGGAAGCTTAAAGGAAGAAGTGAGTCGAGTCTGATCGCAAAGAAATGGATTACGATTGCATGATTCGATGATTGGATTTTTGAACTACTGCTTAGAGTTATGATGGATTGCTTAGAAATATGTAATAGCATAGTTTTCATTCGAATTTGCGTTGTAAGGAAAAGTTTTCCGCACCTTTTATAAATAAAATAAATTTTGAGTTTTGTCTTATTTATATCTCCTTGCATTGTCATTTGTAAAAATTGATGCTTGTGTGTTTCTATTATAAGCAATATTAAGTGGATGTGATTCTTAGTTATGTTATTTATGGTAGTGTCGTAATTTTATAAGTAAGGAAAGATTCCCATCGCCCAAGTTTCAATTGGACAGAAGCTTGGAATCATATGATTTGAGTCATGTGATGTTTGGAAATCTTGGTACTTAGAAAATTAAGACTAATTCCTTGTTCACATAAGTATGTGAGTCAAGTGAAGGAATAAAGGATATGGTACGCATTGTTGTGTGCTAGGTCAAGTCCGCCACAAACAACAATAAGATTATTCGTCATGATTTACTAAAAGTCTAGTAAATATGGTTATAATTACAAGATTAAGTGTAATTCTGAATCATTGAAAAGTTTCAGTGAATGGCAGAACGAATAAGAAGAATCAATTGGCAGAAAGATAAAAGTTTCTCCAATCTGAAAAGATGGGAGAGTACTTAAGTATCATGTTTTATGATCGTCTCATTGATTATGAAACCATATCACAATTGATCCTCTAAGTAAATCTTAGTGCACTAGTATGGCTAAGAAGAGGAATCGGGAATTGTTGAGATGGTTAAATCAAAAGGAGAATCATACTTCGTTCCAAAATCAAGTCTTAGAGTCATACTCCAAGATTGTGACTTGAGTGACACATCTTAAGAAGTTTTGACACACTCATCAAATGTGGAGTAGAAAAATGTTTTTCTTACTCTTGCACGTTTGAAATTGGCAAGTTGTGATGTCTTGGAAAAGACAAAGACCAACTAAGACCAATTGTGTGTAGTGTTTGTCTTGATAAGAATCTGCACTAACTCTTGAATATTTGTTTGTCAAGAAATGTTTCTTGACAAGAGAATATTATATTTCAAGAGGTCAGTGGGAGTCTAAATGATCTTGAAAAGTTTCAAGAACTAATCAAGAATAAAACCTATTATTTTACACTAGCACATGACTTGAGGTTTGTAACCTATCGTGTTGACATATTCTTGTTTCTGTGCCATTCCAGTTTAGTCAACTATGCATGTGAGTTCTATGAGTTCTCAATTGATTTCATAGAGGCAAGGCACCCTGATCAATGGAAAGTACATTGATAGGTAAGGGTGAGCTGATCGATAACTTGGAGGCAATGGTGGGACCCTTGATGGCAAGAAATTAAGAATGAACAAGTTCTGTCCATAAGAGTTTGGATTTGTCACAAACATTATCTTATGATTATGGTTATGACAAATTCACATGGATAAGAGCACATACACCATAAAATCTAAGTGTCATAAGGTTTCTCTCCTTCATGAAAATGATTGTGAGGAAACACTTTCACTAGGAAGATTTTGAGGAGATAGCGATTGTGTAAATTACATTCTCAAATTCGATTATGATTACGGAATCCCTCTTCATAGTTCGAATTGTGAGATTTGGCAATTAGTCTGAACATTTGGGACTTATTGTTGTAGGTTCTGAAATAGTTTAGACACACATGTGAGCTATCTAAGGAAAGGTGTATGAGTTTGAGAAGCTTAGATAAAGGCTTATCAAAGCATCTCATACCAGAAGCATGAACTTTGGTTAAGAAAGTCAATAAGTATTGTTTTCTAGAAGTTTAGCTGATTTCTGAATACGTGTCGAAGCTATTGGGAGCATAAATGTTATGCTGGTATGGATATAATTATCATGTTAGTGGGAGCATGATTATTAATTTTAAGTGTTGCAAGTTAGCAATATTAATTATAGAAAACAAAAGTTTCACTTTGCAAAGTTGCAGGGGTTGAAAAGTTGTTTTGCTATGATTAAGGGAGAGAATATTATATTTCGTTTCAAAATCCAAAAGCATGGATCAAGAAATTTTAATCAAATTTAGTCAAAGGACATATATGGATGTTATGTTGAAAAGGTTCAACTTAAAAGGATTCTATATATGGCAATATTATAGCAAGAAACTGGTAAAGTATCACGTTTTTCATGAATCGTGTCCCATACGCTTCTGGTATAGGATCGATTGCATATGCTGTAATATTCGACCGTTCTAAATTTTCCAAATGCCTAGGGCATCAAGAGGGAAAAGGACAAGAACCGGATTTGACTAAAAGTAATTAAACGACTTTCAAGGACAATCTAAGGTTCGCCAAGGATTGGTCACTTGTGGGCAGTTGGAAGTATAGTATCGAAAGGACCATAATGACATTATTATGATTAGATATGATTCTATTAATAATGAGTTGTCGTATGGATAATATGGAAATGTTTCCATATTGGGTGTTGGATATCGAGAATCTATGTCTAGATTAGAAACTTTTATGCAAGAAGGATGTTCAAAGGAATGTACTTTGAATGTGAGACTTCATATCTATGGAATTACCTTGTAACAATCTCCAATAGAGCACTTTTTAATATCATTGGAAAAGTCTTGGTGGCTTTGGTGCTGTGACATTACGAAAGGATCGTTGCATAAAATGTTAGAATCTAACGTATTCTAATAGTGGCGAGAATTTGGTATTCTTACACTTATGACAAGGATTAGGAGTTGTGAAATGAGTATCATTGGAAATGTGTTCAATTGATCTATTTCACAAAGTATGGACCATAGGTAAACAGGGTGTGCATGCTTGGAGCATGGGACAACTGTTGTTATAATTCAAGTAATAAGTTGATTATCTGAAACATTATACAATGAATAATTAGTAATCAATATGGTGATTAAATAAAGGTGTTTTATTTATACTCAAAAGTTTGGAGCCATATAGGATTAGTATTATTCTTGTGTTTCACTTTGCATGTTTTGACTTCTCGAATAATAAGATTATTCAAACCATCCACAGTTGATAAATACTTTGGAAGTAGGTATTGAAGCTAGACTGTCATGAATCCGACTGTAGATTGTCTAAAATATTTTAGACATAGCAAAAGTCTGCTGCAGTATTCATGAGTGCTCTTGAAATATGATTTGAGTATTGGATTAAACCCACGCTCACTTGAATCACTTCATGGATTTTATCACGGGTGATTAGTGAGACGATAATATCTTATATTCTTTAAACCAAGACATGTGAGTTGTAATTTACAAGTCGGTTGCACATTGATAATATGTGAAAGCACCAGTAACTTGGTGTTATAAAACATATTGTTGTGTATGATTTGATGAGTAAGTACAAGCGAGCATTTGAGTCGAAGTTTATTCATTCCTTTTACCCAAAGTGGGATAAAAGCGATATTTGTGGGCCCCTCGATGATTTAGTGATGATAACCTAAGCGCTTGGCCAAGCCTGGACTAAGTTGATGTGTTCAGTAGTAGTATGTTGTCAGTCGTCATAAATCGGAAATCGGGAAACAACACATGAACAGAGAGTATGATTAAAATCCATGTCTCAGTTCATACGATATTTAGAATGGAGGGATATATGATCCCTTATCTAAAGGACACATTTCTGATAAGATCAGAGTTGACAAACGGCTTTTGAAAGCTACGATTGCTAATCAGGTTCTGAAGTCGTACTTGCAAAATAGTTATTATACTTATCCAAGTGGGAGACTGTTGGATTAGTTGTCTAAGCCCATAACTATTTTGGTATGTACTTGACCCGATTATGAGCATGGTCCTTTTGGGTTGCCTTCACTCATGCAACTTGATAGGATGACAAGAGGAGAGAGAGTAGAATTTATTATATGAGTACTAAATTGGTACTCGAAAATGGTTTTATTAATATATTACAAGTTTAATGTATTATTTGGAAATCATATTATTTAATTAGTATTGATCAGAAATTAATTTGGTATTAATTTGGTGATCAAAAGAGACTGATTAAATAAAGGGGACTGATATTGCAATTAACTGTTAGTTGCTAGTTGGGCTGATGGACTCCATAGAGTGGAGTGGACGAAATTTATGGGGAAGCCCATAAGATTTCGTCCAAGGGCTCTAAGGAAGGAATCCATGGGCTGCTTAGGCCCTAAGCAGAGAATTAGGGTTTCTATATGAAACCCTAGCAACCCACACAACTATAAATAGACCAAGGCTTAAGAAACCCTAGAGTGGTCGAAATTCTCCTTTCTCCTACTTCATCCTTTGCATAGAGTGTTTGTGACTCCATTAGAGGTGCAACACTTGGGGCACTAGGCTTTCAAGAGTCAATATCAAGAAGGTTTATGATTGTTATTGCTACATAACAATCAAGGTAAGATCTAAACCCTATTTTCATATATGATTTCGATTATAGTATGCTAGATCTAGGGTTTATGAGCTTTGGATAATTTTCATGTATAATTAGATAAACCTAGATCAAAGCAATTAGGGTTGCATGAACACCATAGGAATGATGTTATGCTCAAAACCCATCACTGCTGTCACAACTAGCATTTTTGGGCTAGGAAATTCTGTTCAGATGTAATCAATTCTTGTAGTATCTTGTAACTCTAAGTTGATGTTATACATGTTACTTATTCAAAAATGACAATTTGAATCAAAACCCACTCGTGAAGCCCTCAACCTAATTCAAGGCACTGTATTCACTCAACTTTGGGTTGTAACCCTAATTTCCCGGTTTAAACTCTTATTGGACCCGGATCCTCTTATTGGGCCTAGTGGGCCAATAAACCCTCAATTTGATTATTTTGGGTTAAGAAACCTCATATGGACCCTAGTTGGACCCATATTCATTAAACTATAGTATTTTGGGCTATAAAACTTTTCATGGGCCTTATTGGGCCAAAAACCATTCAACTCATCTTTATGGGCCGAAAACCCACCAAGTTAGTCACATTGGATCGGAAACCCAATTCTTTTACACTTTTGGGCCGAGAACTAGTATGTGGGCCTAATGGGCCGAAGATTCCTTATTGGACCATACATTGTTGATTACTATTTAAATTAAGCCCATGTTTATTCTTTCCTTCCTTCCTTCACTCCATCCTTAGTTTTTCTTTAATAAAAAAAAGAGAAAACCTAATTAATTTAAACACTTGACACCTCAATGTTGCATGGTGGTAATCCATGCACAATAACCACCATACAACAAGACAATTCCATACTTCTATGCAAGACTTTTCTCACCTCTCTCTTCCTCTTCTTATTCTCGGCCAAGGGTCTCATTTTCCCATCACTCTTCATTCAAATTTTCCTCACTTAATTTCTTTCCCTCTCAACCCTCCAAAAATTCTCTCATCCTTACCTCCTAATTTTCGTGAGTTTGTGGGTGTTTAAGAAGATCACTTCAAGCTTCACACTTGTGGTAAGATCATATAAACTCAAGTGAATTATTCCATTTTGTGGTAAGGATTTACTCTCATAACCACCTTCATTTCGTGTTTAAGCTTCTTAGAACTTTTTAAATTCAAAACTCTTCTCAAAGGAACACTCCAAGACCGAAAACACCTCCCTCTCTTATTCAAAACCGAATCCATCACCCAAGGTGAGTTCATATCCCCTTGTTTTTGGTTTTACTATGTTTTTGGGGGAGGATACAAGTTGCTTTTGTGTTAGATCTAAGTATTTATGCATGTATGTGTATATTTTCATGTTATATGCTGTGGTTATGCTATGAAATCATGTTAAACCTTCACCAAACTCGAAATATCTACTAAAAATTGGTGATGTTTGGAAACTAAATCACTTTATGAAACTTACTATGAAGTTGGAAGGATTAAACATGTTAAGGAATACTAGGAAACTAAATAAACCGTAAAAGGGGCCAAATTTGACAAATAAACAAAAAGTGAAGTCTTTATGTTAACTCACGGTTTTGAGAGGACCAAAAGAGTCATTTTTAGATAAAAATGGATCTTTATAATATTCATGGTTTTAAAGGAGCTAAAAGTGTTAGTTTTCACAAAATGGGCTTCTATTTGGGCCTTCACGGTTTTAATGGGCTAAGATGATTAAATTTCATAAAAATGGGCCTTATTTAGAAATCCACGGTTTCATGGGTCTAAAATATAATTTTTGCCCTTTATGGACTTAAAATGTCATTTCTATTAAATTTCAGTCGAAAATGTCATTTCCAATATTTTTGGGCCGAAAATGTTACTTCTAACAAAAGTGGGTTAAAATGTCATTTTATTCAAAATGGGCCCTTAAATGTAAACTTTCGGTCTTAATGGGCCTAAAGTGTCATTTTTATCAAAATGGACTTATAATGCAAATTCTCGTCTTATTGGGCCAAGAATGTCAATATCAATAAAAGTGGACCTTTTATGCTATTTTGATATTAATTGAGCCAAAACAATGCATTATAATAACGAATGGGTTAATTACGTCATTTCCACTCCTTATTGGGCCTTGTGTTCTCATTACATGTTATTTTGGCCTTATAGGCCCATTAATTTTCTTATTGGGCCTCACGTCACATTTTATGTTAATCGGGCCAATAACAAACAATGCTTGACACTTTGATAAAAACAAATGGTATTTCCATCACCAATGTTTTGTGATCAAATGCATTCTCGAACACATTATTTTAACACGGTAAACAATGTGATACACTGCTCGTGTAAATTTAGTTAAGGTTCTTGTGAGACGTTCCTTCATCCGTACCTACCTAGTGTACAACCTTAAGTCGTGTAGTTATAACCAGAGTCTCCTGGAGGGAGAACGAGAGTTTGTGTATAGATCTATATGGGGTTGACAACCCCGCATCTGAGCTGTTCGCTATAGCTAGACTAGGCCAGTCTAGGGTGACAAATGTCTTACCTTAAACAAGTCGACGCCTGAAAAACGTCATGACAGGCAGATCAGTCATATCAAGCATGGTTATAACGACTCACATAAAAATTAACAAACACTGTACAAATTTACGGAATACATATACTATGCTTTTGAAACATATACAATCTATTCAATTCTACAACACTCGGGTCTTATGGTTTAAAGACTACAACTCATTTACAGACAGAAAATATCGGATTTTCTGGGAAACAAACATTATACATTACCTTCTACTTACAACAGAAAATATATGATTTTCTGGAATACTCTCTTTATACATTTTCAAAACAGAAACACACATGCTTTAATACAAGATTTGATACAAAACTTTCAAACCATTTTTACAGAAAATATCGGATTTTCTGGTGTTTACAAAGTGATATAGAACTTTTCATACAAACATGCTTATGAACTCGGCAACATTATATATGTTGACGTTTTCAAAATAACTTGTATATTTAGGGACATGATAAGCAGGTTGGTCATCAAGAATTTGTGGAATGTGTAGTATCTTGTTTTTATCATGCACTTATTATTTTTAGGATGTAACTTTTGTAAACAATTACAATGACGTAAACCCAGTATGTTGTATCATTGTATGTGTGATGATGATGTGTCTTGTTTCAATTATATACACTGTGATGATATTACAAGATGAAGTCACCCAACCCCCAGACGTTTCCGCCGTTCTGGTTCGGGGGTGTGACAATTGCATTGACTTGGGAGCAGTTCTCAGATATGTTCCGTTATAGATATGTTCCACTGGTGGAGCGTGAGAGGTTGTCCTAGGAGTACTTGGATTTGAGACAGGAGATTGAGTCGGTGACGAGTATCTCCAAGATGTTCACGGAGAGGGCCATGTTTTATCCTGAGTTTACTACTTTGAGCAGGCTCAGATGACCCGTTACTTGAGCATGATCAAGATGGATATCATACAGTTTGTATCCACTCAATGTTATGGTTCATTGTTGGAGTTGCTGGAGGCCGCCAGGCGGTGTGAGATTGAGATGGAGCTCCAGAAGAGAGAGTACACACTGGCCCCGGCGCAGTCACAGCGTGCACTGAAGCGGTTCAGGGTCGTTGATTCTAGGTCGGGGAGTCAGAGGGGCCACACTTGTGAGAAGTGCGGCGATTTTCATGACTGAGCTTATCGATCTTCTTCGGGATGCCACATATGTGGCAAGTAGGGTCACATTGCGAGGGCTTGCCGGCGGCAGACTCCATCTTCTGGCATCAGACTTTGTTATCACTGTGATTAGGTGGGCCATATGAAGGCCCATTGACCCTTACTTGCTGCCATGTCGGCGGAGGCTCCAGCGCCAGCTACTTTGAGGATCACGTATAGGAGTCAGGGTAGTGTGAAGCCCCCGAGGGCTCGAGGTCACGCTTTCCAGCTTACGACAGAGGAGGCCAGGTCGGCACCAGACGTCGTGACCGGATGTTCCTAGTGAACTCTTTGACTGCTCTTGTGTTATTTGATATGGGCGTGAGTTGGTCCATTGTATCTCGATCATTCAATAGGCAGTTTGATGTGCCAATTAGGGAGTTAGAGTGTCCGTTGCAGGTTTCTATCGCTAACGAACACGAGGTTTCTGCATCTTCAATGTATTAGGATTGTGTAATAGAGATATTCGGGGTGCCTTATCAGATTGATATGATCTCTGTGACATCCCCATTTTCACGGCCAGAAAATACCGATTTAGTTTATGCTTTTTAAATAAAATCAGATTAATCTCTTCAATAAAAATATGCGGAATTTTTCCCAAAACAAAATATGCAAAATTTCTCATCATCGTCCATCTATGCTCTAGTTCCACTACCTGTAATACAGAAAGTTGAGTGGGTCAGGCTTGGGAGCCTGGTGTGTAACGACCCAAAATTCAAGACCAAAAATTTCGTTTTAATTAAGTTATTACATAAAACCATCAGTATAAAACATTCATAATAATATCTCATGTCAAAACCAGTGTGTCAATTATCAGGCATGTCATCATAAAATAATATCAGAGTATAATCCCAAAGACCTCCTGTACGGAAAACACAGTGTGATGCGCTGCGATCGAGTCGGCTCCTTTCCTTTGAAAATGAAGTACCTGAAACCAAAACTGAAAATCGTAAGCACGAATCTTAGTGAGTTTCCCAGAGCATACCACACACACAATCCGCATATCACATATCCTGTTAGCTATAAAAGCTACACACATATCATATATCTTGTTAGTTATAAAAGCCACACACATATCAAATATCCTGTTAGCTATAAAAGCTACACACATATCACATATCATGTTAGCTATAAAAGCTACAAACATATCACATATCCTGTTAGCTATAAAAGCTACACACATATCACATATCCTGTTAGCTATAAAAGCTACACACATATCACATAAGCCATGCATAAATAAAACCTGTAATAGTGCCATGGGCTACCCCACATGGTCTTTACCTAGGACTGCCATGGGCTCCCCCACATGGTCTTACATCCAATGTCATGGGCTACCCCACATGGTCTTTACCTAGGACTGCCATGGGCTACCCCACATGGTCTTACATCCAATTCCATGGGCTACCCCACATGGTCTTTACCTCGGACTGCCATGGGCTACCCCGCATGGTCTTACATCCAATGCCACGGGATCCCCCCGGGGTCTTCATGCAAAACACACAATCACATATCATATCAAAACACAGAATGGCTAACACATATATCATAATCACATAATGGGCCGGCCTTGGTGCCTTAGACCCATGGGTATGGTGAGTAGACTCACCTGGCACTGCTGAAGTCCCACAGATAAAACTCCAGTTCTGGTTGACAGGTTCCCGAACTGTCAACATCAAACAATACCCAATTAATAATTGGGTTCCACTACATAACCATAAGTATATACTTTGGATAATTACTACATTACCCCAAGGTTGGCTTTATTCAAGGCTAGGGCCCAATCCATAGGCCCAAAAAGTCAAACTAGGAATCAAAGCCCAACATATGGCCTAATTTTCCAAATTGGGCCCAACCTTTACATGGTCTCATTCAAAGGCCCAACCATTTTGTCCAGTCCAAACATTTGGCATTTCTAATGGCCCAATATCATATAACCATTAAGGCCCAAACTATGGCCCAATTTTCCAAATTGGGCCCAACCCTCACATATGGGCCTTACCTTAAAGCCCATCTGAATGTTCTAGTCCATTTGCTTGCTCTTGAATGGTCCATTATTATCCCAATCACCAAGGCCCAATAGGAAGGCCCAACTCAAAGTTCAAGTGAAATTAGGGTTTCACATAAAATGACAATTAGGGTTAAGTGTTTCTCACTTAACCCATTAAGGACTTAATCCATTAAGTCCTTTACTCTACAAGATAAATGATAAGGAATAATTTGGGCTTAATACACAATCCAATCCCAATGGCCCAAAGGTGGGTCCCAATAAGTCCAAGCCCATAAATCCAATATTAGGGTTTTCTAAACCCTAATTAGGGTTTCCAACCCATCTTAGCCCAATAGACCCAATAGCTAGGTCCTTTGACCAATTAGGGTTCATTAGGCCCATTATGATTCCACTAGGCCCATTAGGGTTTCACTAAGCCCATTAGTCACATGCTTGGGCTTTTAGGTCCATTAATCTTCATTGGGCCCATTAAGGCTTACAAGGCTCATTAGGGTTTTAGTCTCTTGACCAAACATCCCAGCGAATCACAACACAACGAGGCACACCGCCACCCGACACGGCGGCGGAGGCGGCAGCCACCACCCTACGGTGGTGGTTAAGAGTTTCCTTTTCATTATTCTAGCCTCTATTACAATTTTACAATGAAATAATCCAAATTAAACACACACACTAAAAATAATCACACACACAACCACCCTTGTGGTGGGCGGTGGTGGTAGGTGGTGGCGGTGGCTTTTCCGTGAATCCCGGCTAACCAAACCACCCAAACACACATATTACGAATGGAAACACAACCACACACACCTAAACACGCACTTGAAGCACAATCACACACCCACACAACTTACAGCCACCAAATGGCACATGGCGGCGATGGCAGAAGTAGAACTAGCGGCAGGTGGCAGTGACTTGCGGTGTAATAGTGGAGCAAGGCGGCCGTTTCTCGGGAGCTTGGCGGTACCGACGGTGTAACTGACGACGGAACAGAAGAGGAAGTGAAGAGGGTGGCGTCGGCGACAACAAGCCATGACGACAACATCAGTGGCAGGAGAAGGAGGCGCCTGCTCATGTCCTTGTCGGCGATTGGGTTGCGACGGCGCTTCTCGGTGTCTCCGGCTTTGACAACAACTGGGCAAGGCAGCAGCAACCTCGGTGGTTCGCGACCCACCTTAAATCTCCGTTCCGCCTCCGGACTTCGGTGGACCTCCCGGGTGTTTGCTACTTCCCCGGCAGTGGTGTTGCTATGATGGCGAAATAACGGTGACGGATGCGGCTTCCATGGTGGCGACGACCGGAGGTGATGGGAGGCATAGGGAAGGTGGCGGCTGTAGAGGATATGAGAAGGAGAGATGACGGCTGGTTCTTCCGCTAGGGTTAGGGTTCCCTTATGGGTTATATACCCGACACCATAAACATATTGCCATAATGACAGAATTGGTCCCTCCCCATAAGATCCCTTCAAATTTAATCCAATATTTACCCTTTCTACCCTGGCTTTGGAAATCTTCTTCAAATAAAGTCCGAAATTTACCTTTTTAACCCAGCCTCCTGAAATCTTTTACAAATTAAGTCTAATACTTACCAAATAGCCCCTTAGCCTCCAAAATCTTTTCAAAATAAATCCCAAAATTACTTTTTAACCCCCGAATGATCCGATTTATAACCTATGGCTTCCCAAAACCGATAATCCCCTAAGTAATATGAATTTATTGCGACTATTCGTTCATCAAATTTTATCTATCTATATATTAATTAAACAGGATGCTACATGGTGAGCATATAGGGTTTTCAACCCACAATAAATAAATTTATTAATTTCATCAACCAACAATAAATTTATTAATATCATCAACCAACAATAACCCCGATTACCCATTCCCGTTATCCTCACTTTATGTCCCTAAACACCTATCACAAGGGACCTAGCTTAAGGATCATCACTGGGATGGACTTTACTGCTAACGGGATTCCTCAGCCATATATGTTCGTAAGGCAACCATGAGGGGGATGGAGTACACCGGTGAACACATCATTCACAAACACCTACAGGTTGCGAGCCTGCTAGCGTTCCACTGGACTATCTAGAAAGGTCTGTGGTCGTCATCTATACTCTGCTAGATGACTGGAACAACAACAACAACATCGAGGCCTCTCATTATTTTATCAGACATCAACTATTTCATCTACCCATGTTTTACCCAACATATTTGTAGATAAAAATACATATACAGTTTAAAACCTGTATAAAACATTCAGTCAACACCCATCTCAAATAAACAAACAATATATATACACATAGCACGTATTTTATAGAAAATACTTCATATCTATGTGTAAGATGAAAGTGACTACACGCTCACATTATTTGACGGTAATTGGACAGCACTTCGTCCCCTAAAACAATCTTTTTCGATGAAACCGGGATGTTTTCTCAAAAACCGGGCTTTATGCGGGCAGAGTTTCGACTCGAAAAACTCTTTTTCTTGGAGACTTTGGGGCTCCGGGCTTTCTTCGGGTGCTAGGATGGTACCCTAGGCTTTGGGGGGTTTAGGATAGGCTAAAAGGGAGTAGAGAGTGAAAGAGATAAGGATTTTGTAACATTAACTTGGCTAGCTTCGCATGCTATTTATAGTAGGAGCCTGATCCTCGGTACGTTGCGCATACCTGCGAGGACGCGGGGTGTTCGGTACGCTGGGCGTACTTGCGAGAATGCGGGGCGTTCCGAGAGACGTGTCGCTGGTTTGGTTTCCTGGCCTCAGACGCGTCGATGTGCGAGATATGTGTCCTCCGTCCGAAGAAAGGGGCGACGTGGCCGACTCCGGACCGTGAACACATAAGTACGTTGGGCGTACATACCTCGTACGCTGGGCGTACATAAATATGCGAAGCATACCTCTCGGTATGCTGGGCGTTCTTCCAGCCTCGAAGTTTGTGCTTGAAACTTCAAAAATTCATATCTTTCTCATACGGGCTCCGTTTTTGACGTTCTTTATATCCACACATAGGTGAAATTATACTCTACAACTTTCGTTTAGACTCCGTCAGCTAATTCTGACTTTATTTTTAAATTTATATTTTAACAGGCCGGGACAGGAAAATTCCGTAAAAATTCATAACTTCTTCATCCGACGTCTGTTTCCTTCTGTCTTTTTATCGTTAAACTACAATCGACAAGATCTTCGATTCTCATTTAGGTTGTGTTGACTAAAAATTGTTCGATCTATAATTCGAATTCCGGGCTGCTTACTGTTATGCCAAATCTTAGAAAATTCATAACTTCCTCATACGAAGTCAGATTTATACATTCTTTTTATGCACGCTCTCGGTTTAACGTGTGTGACAACCCGAAACTTTTATCTTGTACACTTAGCCAAATCTATCAATGTTAAACTCGTTTCAGCTATCTTTTAGCCAAATCTATCAATGTTAAACTCGTTTCAGCTATCTTGTACAACCAAAGTTTGAATTAGGGATGGGTTGGTTTAAGATTTAGGGTTGCAAATAGGCCAAACACTCCATCAAAAGGAGTGTGTGGCCACACAGATGAGTGTGTGGCCGCACACCCGGGTGTATGGCCGCACACATGAGTGTATGGCCGCACACCCGGGTGTATGGCCGCACACATGAGTGTGTGGCCGCACACCCGAGTGTATGGCCGCACACACGAGTGTGTGGCCGCACACCCGAGTGTGTGGCCGCACACCCGAGTGTATGGCTGCACACACGAGTGTGTGGCCGCACACCCGTCCTCCAGCCGCACACTCATCCCTATTTATATAGGGTGACCCCCTTCACTCATTCCTTTCGTTTGGTTGCACTCTACTTTCTCTCTCTACTTTCTCTCTCTAAGAACTTCATCCAAGAACACTCTCAAGGCCTCAAAAATGTGAGTTTTCCATCACCTAGCTTATCATACATGAACGACCTATTAATCTAAACCTTTAATCATCAAAGTTTCATCATGTTCTTCATCATATGAAGGTGTACGGCCGCACACCTTCATAAGGGTGGCCGCATGCTCTTGAAAGACTCTCCAAAGTGAGAGTTTGGCCTCCATTTGCTAGTTGGACTTGGTACTGACTTGGAAACACTTGAAAATCAACATTTTTAGCATGAATGAAGAGTGCACGGCCGCACACCTCTATGTACGGCCGCACACTCCCTTGTACGACCGCACACGTCCTCTGTACGGCCGCACACTCCTGTGTACAACCGCACACACATGCTGACCGCACACCCTGGCCGCACACACACACTGTTGGCTGTACACCTCCCTCGTTTGATCATATAGGGTCCCGACAAGCATTTCCAAGTCTCTAGAGTGGTTTTCCATCACTTATAGTGGTGAAATACCTTCATTTGACTCTTTTATGTGTCATTGCGTGATAATTAGGATCGAATCGTGATTAAGGCTTCACTTGAACACCCAGCTTTCCGTATCGATCCTTCAATCAAACCACTCGCTCGAGGTGAGTTCATACCCCTACATTTTCCGTATTTTTAATGTTTTCAGGGGGGGATACAAGCTAAACATAAATGTTTTCAAAACTCATGAAATTCTCATACTTTAACCCTTTTATACTGTGTTGAGCATAAGGGACGTTTTCACTAAACTTGCATGGTTTTCCGGACTCGCTATTCACTATTGTACCCTTAGGTGTACAGGGATAAATCCTATCATAGTATAACCAGAGTCTCCTGGAGGGAGAGCGTGAGATTTGTGAATAGATCTATTCGGGACTGACAATCCCACACCCGAACTGCTAGCCACAGTTGGGCAGGCATGCCCAGGGTGACAAATGTCATTTAACTCGACGCCTGAAGAACGTTGGAAAGGTCTCTAGTCATATCAAGTATGGTTATACGACTCACATTATGTATAATTCACCCTTTAGTTTACAACCTGTCACCCTTCAACAGTTTTATTTATACTAAATAGAACTAACACACTACGTATAAAGGCTGAAGCCAGGGTTTTCAACCAAAATCGTTTATGCAAGGATTTCATATACAATATACTTATACTTCATGATTAGCCTTAGCTAGTCACATGAAGTAGTATTTTCACATATCACTACAGTTTTCAGTAACGAACATTCATGGTTTATATGGAACGGATAACGCTACATTTTTCACTTAAAGAAAATATCGGATTTTCTTGACGCTATACAAAATACTTTTTTACGAGCTCATCAACAAGTTTTCATTACAAACTACCGCTTATGAACTCACCAGCTTTATGCTGATATTTTCAAACTGCTTGTATTCTCAGGAAATCAGTAGACAGGTACCTGCTGGATTTTTGAGAAGCTGGAGCAATAAGAGTCTTATGTTTATATTTTATATATACTCTCTGATGTAATTCAAACAAGTTTCAAATTGATGTAAGCATCTTCATATATGTATACACTGTGATGGTTGTGTTGCTATGGTTGCTATTTTACATTGGTTGTGATGCTATACATGACGTCCTCCGCCCCGGAACGATTCCACCATCACGGTTTCGGGGTGTGACAGATTGGTATCAGAGCCCTTGTTTATAGCGAACTAGTATACCGAACCTTACATGGTATGCAACTATAAACACTAAAGGGGCCTAAGTGCTCTACACTAAAAGTATACTTTCAAAAATATAAGTATTTTTATAAAATTATACGAGCATGCATACCTAACAGAATTCGTGTCATTAGTGGAACAACACAAAAAGTATTTGGATGTTGGGACACTGCGGTCAAACCTGGACAGTTATGTAATCATGTTGCGGGTGAATATAGCCTGATCAACTATATGCAGTCAAAACATGACCAACATGTGCTTAGGAGTGACGGTGGTGTTACAGCAAGCCTAAAACTTACCAAAAATCATCTCACATAAAATACTATAGGAGTATTTTAGCTAGAGCCGAACTCAGTATACAGAATCACTCTAAGTATTGCTACCTCTTCTTTCTTAAGCGATAACTTACTTGCATTAGTAACCTTTCTTGCGTATCGCTTGGTAGAACACTTGTTTATCAGGATGAGATATATTTTGTTTCATATATCTTGAGGACTTACCATCCTCTTCTTCCTGATTATTTCTAGAAAAGGATGCCTCCTCGACCAAGACCCAACCGAAGGAACGACACTCCGCCACCACCACCACCCCAGTTCGACCCCGTCATGTTCCAGGCAGCAGTTACCGCTGCTGTAACTGCAGCAATGGCACAAGTGAACTCTGGTGGGGCTGGAGGTGGAACCGACCCACAAAGACAAGACGGAAGTCAGGGACATCAAAAGGAGTGTTCCTACAAGGACTTCATGACTGCAAATCCCAAGTCTTTCGACGGAAATGGAGGTGTCATCGCTCTAACTCGGTGGTTCGAGAAGATCGAATCCATCTTCGAAATTTGCGCCTGTTCCGAAGCAAACAAGGTGAAGTTTGCCGCCTGCATCTTCACCGACAGAGCTTTGACCTGGTGTAATGGTCGATTCAAAACCCTAACCCTGCCAGTGGCTAATGCCATGGGTTGGGAAAGACTGAAGGAACTCATGCTGGCTGAATACTGCCCGAGGGGCGAGGTGCAAAAGTTGGAGCACGAACTTTGGAACTTGAAGATGAAGGGTTCTGACATTGTTGCTTACACTGCTAGATTCTGTGATCTGGCACTTCTCTGTCCGGGAATGGTCACCCCGGAAAGCAAGAAAATCGAGAGGTACATCTGGGGGATTACACAACCCACCAAGGGAAATGTCTTGGCTACTAGACCGACTACATTTGAGAGCGCCAAGGATCTGGCACAAATTCTGATTGATAATGGGGTTGATCTAGACGAAGTGGCAGCTGTTTCTGAGCCACAGAAGGAAAGTGGTGGGAAGAAGAAGAAATCATGGAACAAACGCAAGGGTCAGTCTTTTCGCAGGAGCCCTCCAAGAAACAACAAACAGTGGCAGTTCATGCTGTTACTGCTCCTGCTGCTGCTCCAGCTACTGTTCCAACCACCCAAACTCCTACCGGTGTTTATGCTGGGAAACTACCTTTGTGCAACAAGTGTAACTTCCATCATCACGGACCCTGCCGTGAGTTAAGTTGCAACAGTTGTGGGAAGAAGGGTCACACAGCTCGATACTGCAAGGTGCCAGCCCAACCAACCAACCAGACTATGGGAGCAGGTGCTGGTCAAGCTTGTTATGGATGTGGAGAGGTTGGGCATTTCAGGAGAAACTGCCCCAAGGAAACGACTGGTGGCAATACAGGGAGAGTTTTGGCGATGGGCCAGAATGAAGCGGTCGCTGATCCTACCGTTGTTACGGGTACGTTCCTCCTTGACAACTCTTATGCATGCATTCTTTTCGATTCTGGCACGGAAAGGAGTTTTGTTAGTCATGCATTCAAACATCTAATCAAATGTAAATCCCAACCTTTAACCAAAACGTTCACCGTCGAGATGGCTAACGGAGAGAAAGAGAGCGCGAACGACATATTCATAGGATGTACTCTTACCTTAGGCAATCATTCCTTTCCTATCGATCTTATGCCTGTATCTATCAAGAGTTTCGATGTCATTATCGGTATGGATTGGTTGAGCCCCAATTATGTTGATATCCTTTGTTTCGAAAAAGCTATTCGCCTCAACCTTGCCTCTGGCGAAGCCCTCATGATTTATGGTGACAAACTCAGTTCGAACCTTTGTATCATCTCGTGCATTAAAGCTCAGAAGTACCTACGGAAGGAATGATATGCGTTTCTAGCTCATGTTGTTGATGAGGCGCAAAAAGTTAAAGACCTCGAGAGCATCCCCGAAGTCTGCAACTTTCCTGATGTCTTCCCTGAAGATCTCCCAGGAATTCCTCCCGAGCGTCAAGTCGAGTTTCGTATCGACTTAATCCCCGGAGCTACTCCTGTAGCTAAGTCTCCTTACCGTTTAGCGCCAGCAGAAATGCAAGAATTATCCAGCCAGCTCAATGAGCTGATCAGCAAAGGGTTCATAAGGCCGAGTTCCTCACCCTGGGGAGCTCCGATCTTATTTGTGAAAAAGAAGGATGGATCTTTTCGGATGTGCATTGACTATCGAGAACTGAATAAGCTGACGATCAAGAACCGCTATCCTTTACCCAGAATCGACGACCTTTTCGATCAGCTGCAAGGAGCCAGTTACTTTTCAAAGATAGATCTAAGATCAGGGTACCATCAGCTGCGAGTTCACGAGAGTGATGTGCCCAAGACAGCATTTCGAACTCGCTATGGACACTACGAGTTTGTAGTAATGCCCTTTGGTCTGACTAACGCACCGGCAGTATTCATGGACCTGATGAATCGGGTGTGCCGCCCTTTCCTAGACAAGTTCGTGATCGTGTTCATCGATGACATACTTGTCTATTCGCGGAGTGAGAGTGATCATAAACCCCACTTGAGACAGGTGTTGGAAACATTAAGGGCGGAAAAGCTATACGCGAAATTTTCAAAGTGCGAGTTTTGGATCAGGAAGGTAAATTTCCTTGGGCACGTGGTTAGCAAGGAAGGTATTCACGTAGACCCTTCCAAGATCAAAGCGATAGAGAATTAGTCTGCACCTAAGACACACACAGAAATCCGGCAATTCTTGGGCCTCGCGGGCTATTATCGCAGGTTCATCCAGAACTTCTCCAGAATCGCTAAGCCCTTAACTACCCTGACACAGAAAGGTGTAACCTTTAGTTGGGGAGTCAAGCAAGACACTGCATTTCAAACATTGAAGCAGGCCCTGTGTAGCGCACCTATCTTGTCCCTGCCCAAAGGGACGGAAGACTTCGTGGTCTATTGTGATGCGTCCAATCAGGGGCTAGGCTATGTGCTCATGCAGCGAGGAAAGGTCATCGCCTACGCCTCGAGACAGTTGAAAACGCACGAGGTCAATTACACAACTCACGATTTGGAGTTGGGAGTAGTGGTCTTTGCGTTAAAGATCAGGAGACATTATCTCTATGGAACCAAGTGCACTATCTTCACTGACCATAAAAGTTTGCAGCATATCTTCGACCAGAAGGAGCTAAACATGAGGCAACAGCGATGGGTTGAGCTACTCAGTGATTACGAGTTCAAAATCCGCTACCATCCCGGCAAGGCCAATGTGGTGGCAGATGCCCTCAGCCGAAAAGAGTACTCAGGTCGTAGAGTGAAGGCACTGACCATGACTATCCATTCCCATTTATCCGTGTAAATCAAGGAGGCTCAGCTGGAAGCCTTGAAACCAGAGAAAGTGGCGGATGAAGCATTGCGGGGAATGGATAAGAACTTAGAGGTTAAGGGAGACGGAGTGTACTATTTCATGAACTGGATCTGGACCCCAAAGTTCAGCTGGTACAGAGAGGTTGTCATGAATGCGGCTCACAAGACGAAATACTCCGTTCACCCCGGTTCAGATAAGATGTATCTGGATCTCAAACAGCTCTATTGGTGGCCAAACATGAAAGCGGAGATTGCAACCTTCGTGGGCAAGTGCTTGACTTGCGCCAAGGTGAAGGTGGAATATCAGAAGCCCTCAGATTTACTTCAGCAGCCAGAAATACCTGAGTGGAAGTGGGAAATGATAGCAATGGATTTTATCACCAATTTACCTAGATCCCCGAGTGGGCACGACGCCATCTGGGTGATTGTCGAGCGGTTGACTAAATCCGCCCACTTCCTGCCAATCAAAGAAAACTTAAAGATGGAGAGACTTACACGGATCTACATTCAAGAAATAGTTCGCCTTCATGGGGTACCTAAAGAAGTGTCTGTCCGACGAGACACTTGTGATTCCTCTCGACGAGATCGATCTGGACGAAAGTCTACGTTTGATGGAAGAACCTGTTGAAATCATGGACTGTGAAGTCAAACGTACCAAGCAAAGTCGCATCCCGATAGTGAAGGTCCGCTGGAATGCCAAGCGGGGTCCTGAATTCACTTGGGAGCGCGAGGATTCAATGAAGCAGAAGTATCCTCATCTCTTTCCAAGTTCATGATTGTACTCTATTCTTCAATTTCGGGACGAAATTCCCTCTAACGGGGGGATGATGTGACAACCCGAAACTTTTATCTTGTACACTTAGCCAAATCTATCAATGTTAAACTCGTTTTAGCTATCTTTTAGCATTGTTTTGAGCATGTTTGGATGATCTAAAGCCTTGTACAACCAAAGTTTGAATTAGGGATGGGTTGGTTTAAGATTTAGGGTTGCAAATAGGCCAAACACTCCATCAAAAGGAGTGTGTGGCCACACAGATGAGTGTGTGGCCGCACACCCGGGTGTATGGCCGCACACATGAGTGTATGGCCGCACACCCGGGTGTATGGCCGCACACATGAGTGTGTGGCCGCACACCCGAGTGTATGGCCGCACACACGAGTGTGTGGCCGCACACCCGAGTGTGTGGCCGCACACCCGAGTGTATGGCCGCACACACGAGTGTGTGGCCGCACACCCGAGTGTATGGCCGCACACACGAGTGTGTGGCCGCACACTCATCCCTATTTATATAGGGTGACCCCCTTCACTCATTCCTTTCGTTTGGCTGCACTCTACTTTCTCTCTCTACTTTCTCTCTCTAAGAACTTCATCCAAGAACACTCTCAAGGCCTCAAAAACGTGAGTTTTCTATCACCTAGCTTATCATACATGACGGACCCATTGATCTAAGCCTTTAATCATCAAAGTTTCATCATGTTCTTCATCATATGAAGGTGTACGGCCGCACACCTTCATAAGGGTGGCCGCACGCTCTTGAAAGACTCTCCAAAGTGAGAGTTTGGCCTCCATTTGCTAGTTGGACTTGGTACTGACTTGGAAACACTTGAAAAGCAACGTACCTTGGGTTTAGCTTTCCATGTGTCGAACCTAAAGAAGTGTCTGTCCGACGAGACACTTGTGATTCCTCTCGACGAGATCGATCTGGACGAAAGTCTACGTTTGATGGAAGAACCTGTTGAAATCATGGACTGTGAAGTCAAACGTACCAAGCAAAGTCGCATCCCGATAGTGAAGGTCCGCTGGAATGCCAAGCGGGGTCCTGAATTCACTTGGGAGCGCGAGGATTCAATGAAGCAGAAGTATCCTCATCTCTTTCCAAGTTCATGATTGTACTCTATTCTTCAATTTCGGGACGAAATTCCCTCTAACGGGGGGATGATGTGACAACCCGAAACTTTTATCTTGTACACTTAGCCAAATCTATCAATGTTAAACTCGTTTTAGCTATCTTTTAGCAGTGTTTTGAGCATGTTTGGATGATCTAAAGCCTTGTACAACCAAAGTTTGAATTAGGGATGGGTTGGTTTAAGATTTAGGGTTGCAAATAGGCCAAACACTCCATCAAAAGGAGTGTGTGGCCACACAGATAAGTGTGTGGCCGCACACCCGGGTGTATGGCCGCACACATGAGTGTATGGCCGCACACCCGGGTGTATGGCCGCACACATGAGTGTGTGGCCGCACACCCGAGTGTATGGCCGCACACACGAGTGTGTGGCCGCACACCCGAGTGTGTGGCCGCACACCCGAGTGTATGGCCGCACACACGAGTGTGTGGCCGCACACCCGAGTGTATGGCCGCACACACGAGTGTGTGGCCGCACACTCATCCCTATTTATATAGGGTGACCCCCTTCACTCATTCCTTTCGTTTGGCTGCACTCTACTTTCTCTCTCTACTTTCTCTCTCTAAGAACTTCATCCAAGAACACTCTCAAGGCCTCAAAAACGTGAGTTTTCTATCACCTAGCTTATCATACATGACGGACCCATTGATCTAAGCCTTTAATCATCAAAGTTTCATCATGTTCTTCATCATATGAAGGTGTACGGCCGCACACCTTCATAAGGGTGGCCGCACGCTCTTGAAAGACTCTCCAAAGTGAGAGTTTGGCCTCCATTTGCTAGTTGGACTTGGTACTGACTTGGAAACACTTGAAAAGCAACGTACCTTGGGTTTAGCTTTCCACGTGTCGAACCTAAAGAAGTGTCTGTCCGACGAGACACTTGTGATTCCTCTCGACGAGATCGATCTGGACGAAAGTCTACGTTTGATGGAAGAACCTGTTGAAATCATGGACTGTGAAGTCAAACGTACCAAGCAAAGTCGCATCCCGATAGTGAAGGTCCGCTGGAATGCCAAGCGGGGTCCTGAATTCACTTGGGAGCGCGAGGATTCAATGAAGCAGAAGTATCCTCATCTCTTTCCAAGTTCATGATTGTACTCTATTCTTCAATTTCGGGACGAAATTCCCTCTAACGGGGGGATGATGTGACAACCCGAAACTTTTATCTTGTACACTTAGCCAAATCTATCAATGTTAAACTCGTTTTAGCTATCTTTTAGCAGTGTTTTGAGCATGTTTGGATGATCTAAAGCCTTGTACAACCAAAGTTTGAATTAGGGATGGGTTGGTTTAAGATTTAGGGTTGCAAATAGGCCAAACACTCCATCAAAAGGAGTGTGTGGCCACACAGATAAGTGTGTGGCCGCACACCCGGGTGTATGGCCGCACACATGAGTGTATGGCCGCACACCCGGGTGTATGGCCGCACACATGAGTGTGTGGCCGCACACCCGAGTGTATGGCCGCACACACGAGTGTGTGGCCGCACACCCGAGTGTGTGGCCGCACGCCCGAGTGTATGGCCGCACACACGAGTGTGTGGCCGCACACCCGAGTGTATGGCCGCACACACGAGTGTGTGGCCGCACACTCATCCCTATTTATATAGGGTGACCCCCTTCACTCATTCCTTTCGTTTGGCTGCACTCTACTTTCTCTCTCTACTTTCTCTCTCTAAGAACTTCATCCAAGAACACTCTCAAGGCCTCAAAAACGTGAGTTTTCTATCACCTAGCTTATCATACATGACGGACCCATTGATCTAAGCCTTTAATCATCAAAGTTTCATCATGTTCTTCATCATATGAAGGTGTACGGCCGCACACCTTCATAAGGGTGGCCGCACGCTCTTGAAAGACTCTCCAAAGTGAGAGTTTGGCCTCCATTTGCTAGTTGGACTTGGTACTGACTTGGAAACACTTGAAAAGCAACGTACCTTGGGTTTAGCTTTCCACGTGTCGAACCTAAAGAAGTGTCTGTCCGACGAGACACTTGTGATTCCTCTCGACGAGATCGATCTGGACGAAAGTCTACGTTTGATGGAAGAACCTGTTGAAATCATGGACTGTGAAGTCAAACGTACCAAGCAAAGTCGCATCCCGATAGTGAAGGTCCGCTGGAATGCCAAGCGGGGTCCTGAATTCACTTGGGAGCGCGAGGATTCAATGAAGCAGAAGTATCCTCATCTCTTTCCAAGTTCATGATTGTACTCTATTCTTCAATTTCGGGACGAAATTCCCTCTAACGGGGGGATGATGTGACAACCCGAAACTTTTATCTTGTACACTTAGCCAAATCTATCAATGTTAAACTCGTTTTAGCTATCTTTTAGCAGTGTTTTGAGCATGTTTGGATGATCTAAAGCCTTGTACAACCAAAGTTTGAATTAGGGATGGGTTGGTTTAAGATTTAGGGTTGCAAATAGGCCAAACACTCCATCAAAAGGAGTGTGTGGCCACACAGATAAGTGTGTGGCCGCACACCCGGGTGTATGGCCGCACACATGAGTGTATGGCCGCACACCCGGGTGTATGGCCGCACACATGAGTGTGTGGCCGCACACCCGAGTGTATGGCCGCACACACGAGTGTGTGGCCGCACACCCGAGTGTGTGGCCGCACACCCGAGTGTATGGCCGCACACACGAGTGTGTGGCCGCACACCCGAGTGTATGGCCGCACACACGAGTGTGTGGCCGCACACTCATCCCTATTTATATAGGGTGACCCCCTTCACTCATTCCTTTCGTTTGGCTGCACTCTACTTTCTCTCTCTACTTTCTCTCTCTAAGAACTTCATCCAAGAACACTCTCAAGGCCTCAAAAACGTGAGTTTTCTATCACCTAGCTTATCATACATGACGGACCCATTGATCTAAGCCTTTAATCATCAAAGTTTCATCATGTTCTTCATCATATGAAGGTGTACGGCCGCACACCTTCATAAGGGTGGCCGCACGCTCTTGAAAGACTCTCCAAAGTGAGAGTTTGGCCTCCATTTGCTAGTTGGACTTGGTACTGACTTGGAAACACTTGAAAAGCAACGTACCTTGGGTTTAGCTTTCCACGTGTCGAACCTAAAGAAGTGTCTGTCCGACGAGACACTTGTGATTCCTCTCGACGAGATCGATCTGGACGAAAGTCTACGTTTGATGGAAGAACCTGTTGAAATCATGGACTGTGAAGTCAAACGTACCAAGCAAAGTCGCATCCCGATAGTGAAGGTCCGCTGGAATGCCAAGCGGGGTCCTGAATTCACTTGGGAGCGCGAGGATTCAATGAAGCAGAAGTATCCTCATCTCTTTCCAAGTTCATGATTGTACTCTATTCTTCAATTTCGGGACGAAATTCCCTCTAACGGGGGGATGATGTGACAACCCGAAACTTTTATCTTGTACACTTAGCCAAATCTATCAATGTTAAACTCGTTTTAGCTATCTTTTAGCAGTGTTTTGAGCATGTTTGGATGATCTAAAGCCTTGTACAACCAAAGTTTGAATTAGGGATGGGTTGGTTTAAGATTTAGGGTTGCAAATAGGCCAAACACTCCATCAAAAGGAGTGTGTGGCCACACAGATAAGTGTGTGGCCGCACACCCGGGTGTATGGCCGCACACATGAGTGTATGGCCGCACACCCGGGTGTATGGCCGCACACATGAGTGTGTGGCCGCACACCCGAGTGTATGGCCGCACACACGAGTGTGTGGCCGCACACCCGAGTGTGTGGCCGCACGCCCGAGTGTATGGCCGCACACACGAGTGTGTGGCCGCACACCCGAGTGTATGGCCGCACACACGAGTGTGTGGCCGCACACTCATCCCTATTTATATAGGGTGACCCCCTTCACTCATTCCTTTCGTTTGGCTGCACTCTACTTTCTCTCTCTACTTTCTCTCTCTAAGAACTTCATCCAAGAACACTCTCAAGGCCTCAAAAACGTGAGTTTTCTATCACCTAGCTTATCATACATGACGGACCCATTGATCTAAGCCTTTAATCATCAAAGTTTCATCATGTTCTTCATCATATGAAGGTGTACGGCCGCACACCTTCATAAGGGTGGCCGCACGCTCTTGAAAGACTCTCCAAAGTGAGAGTTTGGCCTCCATTTGCTAGTTGGACTTGGTACTGACTTGGAAACACTTGAAAAGCAACGTACCTTGGGTTTAGCTTTCCACGTGTCGAACCTAAAGAAGTGTCTGTCCGACGAGACACTTGTGATTCCTCTCGACGAGATCGATCTGGACGAAAGCCTACGTTTGATGGAAGAACCTGTTGAAATCATGGACTGTGAAGTCAAACGTACCAAGCAAAGTCGCATCCCGATAGTGAAGGTCCGCTGGAATGCCAAGCGGGGTCCTGAATTCACTTGGGAGCGCGAGGATTCAATGAAGCAGAAGTATCCTCATCTCTTTCCAAGTTCATGATTGTACTCTATTCTTCAATTTCGGGACGAAATTCCCTCTAACGGGGGGATGATGTGACAACCCGAAACTTTTATCTTGTACACTTAGCCAAATCTATCAATGTTAAACTCGTTTTAGCTATCTTTTAGCAGTGTTTTGAGCATGTTTGGATGATCTAAAGCCTTGTACAACCAAAGTTTGAATTAGGGATGGGTTGGTTTAAGATTTAGGGTTGCAAATAGGCCAAACACTCCATCAAAAGGAGTGTGTGGCCACACAGATAAGTGTGTGGCCGCACACCCGGGTGTATGGCCGCACACATGAGTGTATGGCCGCACACCCGGGTGTATGGCCGCACACATGAGTGTGTGGCCGCACACCCGAGTGTATGGCCGCACACACGAGTGTGTGGCCGCACACCCGAGTGTGTGGCCGCACACCCGAGTGTATGGCCGCACACACGAGTGTGTGGCCGCACACCCGAGTGTATGGCCGCACACACGAGTGTGTGGCCGCACACTCATCCCTATTTATATAGGGTGACCCCCTTCACTCATTCCTTTCGTTTGGCTGCACTCTACTTTCTCTCTCTACTTTCTCTCTCTAAGAACTTCATCCAAGAACACTCTCAAGGCCTCAAAAACGTGAGTTTTCTATCACCTAGCTTATCATACATGACGGACCCATTGATCTAAGCCTTTAATCATCAAAGTTTCATCATGTTCTTCATCATATGAAGGTGTACGGCCGCACACCTTCATAAGGGTGGCCGCACGCTCTTGAAAGACTCTCCAAAGTGAGAGTTTGGCCTCCATTTGCTAGTTGGACTTGGTACTGACTTGGAAACACTTGAAAAGCAACGTACCTTGGGTTTAGCTTTCCACGTGTCGAACCTAAAGAAGTGTCTGTCCGACGAGACACTTGTGATTCCTCTCGACGAGATCGATCTGGACGAAAGTCTACGTTTGATGGAAGAACCTGTTGAAATCATGGACTGTGAAGTCAAACGTACCAAGCAAAGTCGCATCCCGATAGTGAAGGTCCGCTGGAATGCCAAGCGGGGTCCTGAATTCACTTGGGAGCGCGAGGATTCAATGAAGCAGAAGTATCCTCATCTCTTTCCAAGTTCATGATTGTACTCTATTCTTCAATTTCGGGACGAAATTCCCTCTAACGGGGGGATGATGTGACAACCCGAAACTTTTATCTTGTACACTTAGCCAAATCTATCAATGTTAAACTCGTTTTAGCTATCTTTTAGCAGTGTTTTGAGCATGTTTGGATGATCTAAAGCCTTGTACAACCAAAGTTTGAATTAGGGATGGGTTGGTTTAAGATTTAGGGTTGCAAATAGGCCAAACACTCCATCAAAAGGAGTGTGTGGCCACACAGATAAGTGTGTGGCCGCACACCCGGGTGTATGGCCGCACACATGAGTGTATGGCCGCACACCCGGGTGTATGGCCGCACACATGAGTGTGTGGCCGCACACCCGAGTGTATGGCCGCACACACGAGTGTGTGGCCGCACACCCGAGTGTGTGGCCGCACACCCGAGTGTATGGCCGCATACACGAGTGTGTGGCCGCACACCCGAGTGTATGGCCGCACACACGAGTGTGTGGCCGCACACTCATCCCTATTTATATAGGGTGACCCCCTTCACTCATTCCTTTCGTTTGGCTGCACTCTACTTTCTATCTCTACTTTCTCTCTCTAAGAACTTCATCCAAGAACACTCTCAAGGCCTCAAAAACGTGAGTTTTCTATCACCTAGCTTATCATACATGACGGACCCATTGATCTAAGCCTTTAATCATCAAAGTTTCATCATGTTCTTCATCATATGAAGGTGTACGGCCGCACACCTTCATAAGGGTGGCCGCACGCTCTTGAAAGACTCTCCAAAGTGAGAGTTTGGCCTCCATTTGCTAGTTGGACTTGGTACTGACTTGGAAACACTTGAAAAGCAACATTTTTAGCATGAATGAAGAGTGCACGGCCGCACACCTCTATGTGTGGCCGCACACTCCCTTGTACGACCGCACACGTCCTCTGTACGGCCGCACACTCCTGTGTGCAACCGCACACACATGCTGACCGCACACCCTGGCCGCACACACACACTATTGGTTGTACACCTCCCTCGTTTGATCATATAGGGTCCCGACAAGCATTTCCAAGTCTCTAGAGTGGTTTTCCATCACTTATAGTGGTGAAATACCTTCATTTGACTCTTTTATGTGTCATTGCATGATAACTAGGATCGAATCGTGATTAAGGCTTCACTTGAACACCCAGCTTTCCGTATCGATCCTTCAATCAAACCACTCGCTCGAGGTGAGTTCATACCCCTACATTTTCCGTATTTTTAATGTTTCAGGGGGGATACAAGCTAAACATAAATGTTTTCAAAACTCATGAAATTCTCATACTTTAACCCTTTTATATTGTGTTGAGCATAAGGGACGTTTTCACTAAACTTGCATGGTTTTCCGGACTCGCTATTCACTACTGTACCCTTAGGTGTACAGGGATAAATCCTATCATAGTATAACCAGAGTCTCCTAGAGGGAGAGCGTGAGATTTGTGAATAGATCTATTCGAGACTGACAATCCCACACCCGAACTGCTAGCTACAGTTGGGCAGGCATGCCCAGGGTGACAAATGTCATTTAACTCGATGCCTGAAGAACGTTGGAAAGGTCTCTAGTCATATCAAGTATGGTTATACGACTCACATTATGTATAATTCACCCTTTAGTTTACAACCTGTCACCCTTCAATAGTTTTATTTATACTAAATAGAACTAACACACTACGTATAAAGGCTGAAGCCAGGGTTTTCAACCAAAATCGTTTATGCAAGGATTTCATATACAATATACTTATACTTCATGATTAGCCTTAGCTAGTCACATGAAGTAGTATTTTCACATATCACTACAGTTTTCAGTAACGAACATTCATGGTTTATATGGAACGGATAACGCTACATTTTTCACTTAAAGAAAATATCGGATTTTCTTGATGCTATACAAAATACTTTTTTACGAGCTCATCAACAAGTTTTCATTACAAACTACCGCTTATGAACTCACCAGCTTTATGCTGATATTTTCAAACTGCTTGTATTCTCAGGAAATCGGTAGACAGGTACCTGCTGGATTTTTGAGAAGCTGGAGAAATAAGAGTCTTATGTTTATATTTTATATATACTCTCTGATGTAATTCAAACAAGTTTCAAATTGATGTAAGCATCTTCATATATGTATACACTGTGATGGTTGTGTTGCTATGGTTGCTATTTTACATTGGTTGTGATGTTATACATGACGTCCTCTGCCCCGGAACGATTCCGCCATCACGGTTTCGGGGTGTGACAACGTGTACTACGACTTTCATTTAGATTTCTAAGACTAAAAAGCACTTTATCGTATACTCATCTTTTTACGTCACACAGCGTCGTGTCGGTTCTGTCGCAAAACTTCGACAGGTCATAACTTCTTCGTTATAACTCGGATTTCGGTATTCTTTATATCTCCGGAATCCTTGTTACGACCACTACAACTTTCTTTATAGATATCGGGTTTATTTAATATTTATTTTCGACGCTTATTTTTATCCTTAATTTATTAAATCATAATATTTAAGTATAAAGTACATAATACTCAAATAATACATCTTTATTACTTCAAAACAAGTTACAAAGGTTGACCTAGACTATTAACATCATCTTTAATGATATGGCATAGAAACACGGGTGTTATAGTTCTCTCCCTCTTAGAATGATTACATCGCTGGAATCATACATCAGCAAACAAATGCGGATAACGACTCATCATGTCACTCTCTGTTTCCCAGGTGAGATTTGGCCCATTCGTATGTTTCCATCGCACAAGCACTAAATCGACCATCTTGCGTCGCAACTTCTTAGTCTTACGGTCAACAATTGTCTCCGGTTCTTCAATTAACCTCTTGCTTTCATCTAACCTTAATTCAGAAATTGGAATTATGTCGGGAACTTCTCCCGTGAACTTCCTCAAATAACACACGTGGAAAGTGTTATGAATACCATCTATTTCTTCTGGTAGTTCTAACTTGTAAGTTTGGTTCCCAATCTTCTGAAGAACTTTAAACAGTCCAATAAACCTAGGACTCAACTTTCCTCTTTTACCAAATCTTATAAGTCCCTTCCACGGCGACACTTTAAGTAAAACCGAATCTCCAACTTCAAATGTTATCAGTTGTCTTTTCTTGTCAGCATAGCTCTTTTGACGATCCTGAGCTGCTAACATCCTTTCCCTAATTATTTTCATCTTTTCAGCAGTCTGATGAACTATTTCGGGTCCCATAAACTGCTTTTCTCCAGCTTCAAGCCAACACGATGGCATTCGATACTTTTGTCCATACAAAGCTTGATAAGGTGCCATCTTGATGCTCGAGTGGAAACTATTATCGTAGGAAAATTCTACCAAAGGTATATGTTCATCCCAGTTACCTTGGAATTCCAGGGTACATGCTCTTAGCATATCCTCCAATGTTTGAATCGTTCGTTCGCTCTGACCATCGATTTGCGGATGGTAAGCTGTACTTCAACACAACTTTGTACCCAATTCCTCTTGTAGACTTCTCCAAAACCTTGACGTGAAACGACTATCACGATCTGATACAATCGTTAAAGGAACACCATGAAGTCTTACTATTACTTCACGTAAGCATTTGCAAGTTTATCCATAGACTATTTTTCATTGGCTGTTATGAAGTGTGCACTTTTAGTAAACCGATCAACGACCACCCAAATCATGTCGTGACCGCTCTTCGTTCTGGACAGTTTAGTCACAAAATCCATGGTGATGTCTTCCCATTTACCCATGGGTACAGGTAAAGGTTCTAAACTCCCATAAGGTTTCTGATGTTGTGCCTTAACTCTCGCACATGTCACACACTCGGCCACATACTTTGCAACATCGAGCTTCATCGTCGGCCACCAGTAATAGGGTTTCAGATCCCTATACGTTTTCGTGCTGCCGGGATGAATTGAGTACATGGTTTTGTGAGCTTCTTCCATCAGAAGATCTATTATTCCTCCAATCTTAGGTACCCAAATCCTATCTTGGAATACCTTCAGTCCTTAACCGTTTATATCGAACACTAACGTTTTGCCCAAACGTTCTTCTTTTCGGTCATTTTTCTCTAAAGCTTCTTCTTGAGCTTTCTTGATGCTTTCTACAGTTGTTGAGAAAACTTCGATTCTTAATGCTCTTGACCTTTTCTTTTCAAGGCTCACTTTTTTGCTTAAAGCATCAGCTACAATATTTGCTTTACCAGGGTGGTAAAGTATTTCACAGTCGTAATCCTTAAGCAACTCTAGCCAGCGTCGTTGTCTCATGTTCAATTCCTTCTGATTAAAGAGATACTGAAGACTCTTATGATCAGTGAAAAGTTTGCACTCTGTGCCATAAAGATAATGGCTCCATATCTTTAGGGCGAATACTACTGCAACCAACTCCAGATCATGAGTGGGGTAGTTCTTTTCATGTTCTTTCAATTGTCTCGATGCATATGCTATCACCTTATCCCTTTGGGTCAGAACACAACCTAACCTAATTCCATATGCATCGCTCTAAACTGCAAAGTCTTCAACTCCTTCGGGTAAAGAAAGAATCGATGCTTCACACAATTTCTTCTTTAACTTCTCAAATGCTTCCTTATGCTTCTCACTCCAAGTATAAGTAGCTCCTTTGTGGGTCAAAGCTGTCAATGGAGCAGCTATCGAAGAATAGCCTTGGATAAATCTTCGGTAATATCCGGCTAATACCAGAAAGCTTCGGATCTCCGTGGGACTCTTTGGTTGTTCCCACTTTATTATAGCTTCAATCTTAGCTGGGTCAACCATAATCCCTTCTTGGCTAACCACATGACCCAAAAATTGGACTTCTTGAATCCAAAAATTACATTTGGAGAACTTTGCATACAACTTCTCTTTTTTCAGAACTTCTAACACTTCTCACAGATGCTTGTCATGCTCCTGCTTGCTTTTTGAATAAATCAAAATATCATCTATGAACACTATCACGGATTTATCGAGGAATGGTTTACAACCCCTATTCATCAAATCCATGAATGCTGTTGGAGCATTGGTTAGTCCAAACGACATAACCAAGAACTCGTAGTGTCCATATCTTGTTCTGAATACAGACTTCTCAATATCATGCTCTCTCTCCTTTAGCTGATGATATCCTGACCTAAGATCCATCTTCGAGAAATAACTCGAACCTTGCAGCTGATCGAACATGTCATCAATCCTTGGCAATGGGTACTTATTCTTTATTGTTGCCTTGTTCAGCTCTCTGTAATCTATGTACATTCTCATGCTCCTATCTTTCTTCTTTACGAATAACACTGAAGCTCCCCAGGGTGATGAACTAGGTCTAATGAAACTGTTGTCCAACAACTCCTGAAGTTGTGTCATAAGCTCCTTCATCTCTGTTGGTGCTAATCAATATGGTGCTTTTGCTATTGGTGTTGTTCCTGGTAACAAGTCTATTCTAAACTCCACTTGTCTATCAAGGGGCAATCCAGGAAGATTTTCGGGAAAGACTTCCGGATAGTCACACACCACTGGTATATTTTGCATTTCCTTCTTCTCCTTCTTGGCATCGATCACGAACGCCAAGTATGATGTGCATCCTTTAGACAAACATTTTTTTGGCTTTCATCAGGGAAATGATTCCAGAATTCACTCTGTGCTTGTCTCCGTACACCATAAATGACTCTTTTCCAGGCAGGTTTACCGTCACTATCTTTTTCTTTCACAATCTTTCGGCATCATTGGTGCTAAGCCAATCCATCCCTAGTACGATGTCGAAACCATTCAACTTAATGGGTAACAGCTCCTCATGGAATTCGTTTCCGTTCAATTCGATGACAATATTTTTAATGCAATCGCTAACAGTATAAATTTGCCACTAGCAACTTCTACAATTAGGGCATCATCAAGTTTTTCTATAGGTAATGCTAGTCTTTCATCAAATTTATGCGATATGAAGGAGTAATTTGCTCCGGAATCAAACAATAAATTGGCAGGCAATCCATTTACAAGAAAGGTACCTGAAGCGACATCTGTTGCATCCTTTGTGGCTTCCAATGTCATCTGGAAAGCTTTGGCTTTTGGCTTTGGTGGGAGATTGGGCCTTGTTGCCTCTTTCTTCTTTGGGCAGTCCCTCAAAATGTGCCCCTCTTCGTTGCACCCATAACAGACTTTCTTATTGAAGGTGCATTCATTGGCATAATGCCCGGGCTTTCTATATTTATAACAAGTGACTTCCTCATCACATTTCCCAAAGTGCTTCTTTTTGCACTTCTCACACCACTTCGCTTCAGCTCCTCCTCCAAATTTCCTTGAACCAGAATTTGAGAACTTGCTCTTCTTGTTGGAACCTGAAGTTCCTTCAAACTTTCTCTTCTCGCCAACTTCAACCTTGATGGCGGCTCTTCCCTTGATCATATCTTCAAAAGACTTGGCAGCCCAGATAGCTGCCTCCAGAGTAAGTGCATGACGCACTGGCAGCACGTACTTCCATGGAAGTCCCTTTGCGTACCTGTCGATTTTTTTCAGTTCATCTGGGACAATACACAAAGCAAACTCCATTTTGTTTGTGAAGTTATTGGTGTATTCATCAATAGACATGCTTCCCTTCTTTAATGTCAGAAATTGGTTTTCTAGCTCAAGCAGATTTTGGGCCGAGCAGTACTTGCACTTGAATTACACCAAGAACTCTGCCCAAGTCAGTTGTAGTGGCTCATTAGGGCTTAGGGTCTTCCCCAGAGTGTTCCACCAACGAACAACGCCACCTCTGAACTGACGCATTGTAAATGTAGTTTGTAACTTGCCTTGGCAACCACATGTCATAAAGGCTAATTCCATTTCCGAGATCCAATCCATTACTCCGACGAATTCTTCCTTTCCAGTGAAAGTTGACGGCTTGCAAGTCATAAAGTCTTTGTACTTGCATCCATTTCTCTCGAATCCATGCTCTTGGTTATTCCTCCTAACCACAAGCGGTTCAGCTTGACCAACAGATCTACTGTAATTTCATTCCTCTGATTGACCGTCATTTAATTCAGGTTGTTCAACAGGCATTGCAGGTTCACTCCTGTTGTTCAGAAATAATTGTCTCATTTCCTCCCTTTGTTCAGCCATCATAGCCTGAATCATGGCTTGTACTCCAGCCATTGTGATTGGTTCTGGTGCAGCTTCTGCTATAAGCACCTGCTCCATCACTTGGGGTTGAGGTTGCTGATTTCTATTTGCATTTCCAGCTACACTTCGGGTTCTTGCCATGCTAGTTCTCCTTATCACTCCGAAACTTTAGATCATTATTCACGATATATATAAATTCTCCTTATCACTCCAAAACTTTACATGCTAGTTCTAATATCGTAGTCATACGCTTAGAATCCTGAACGCATAAGGTTTCCATATCTAGTCGGCAACAGACCATAGATCCGAACAAATAATATCATATATGGTAAACATATAACATTTAGCACATAAAAGCATTTTAGGCATCTTTCCTAAAATATACTAGTGCTCGTGTCTAAAATATGGTAGACACTCATCTCACGATCATCGCTCAGCATTCTAAGTTTAAGTCTAAAAATCCTACAAATTCCTAGTTCGCTTAAACTAATGCTCTGATACCAACTGTGACATCCCCATTTTCACGGCCAGAAAAGACCGATTTAGTTTATGCTTTTAAAATAAAATTAGATTAATCTCTCCAATAAAAATATGCAGAATTTGTCCCACAACAAAATATGATAAAAATTTATCAAAGCATTTCTTAAAGAAATGTATTTTTCATTTCATTACAAAACTCGGGATGTCCACATCGATACAGACCAAAAGCATAAACAGTATAATATAGGCCTTACAACAGTTATTTACATCTACTGGCCTATAATCCAAAATTTCTCGTCATCGTCCAACTATGCTCTAGTTCCACTACCTGTAATACAGAAAGCTGAGTGGGTCAGGCTTAGGAGCCTGGTAAGCATATAGGGTTTTCAACCCACAATAAATAAATTTATTAATTTCATCAACCAACAATAAATTTATTAATTTCATCAACCAACAATAACCCTGATTACTCATTCCCATTATCCTCACTTTACGTCCCTAAACACCTATCACAAGGGACCTAGCCTAAGGATCATCATCGGGATGGACTTTACTGCTAAGGGAATTCCTCAGCCATATATGTCTGTAAGGCAACCATGAGGGGGATGGAGTACACCGGTGAACACATCGTTCACAAACACCTACAGGTTGTGAGCCTGCTAGCATTCCACTGGACTGTCTAGAAAGGTCTGTGGTCGTCATCTATACTCCGCTAGATGACTGGAACAACAACAACAACAACAACATCGAGGCCTCTCATTATTTTATCAGACATCAACTATTTCATCTACCCATGTTTTACCCAACATATTTGTAGATAAAAATACATATACAGTTTAAAACCTGTATAAAACATTCATTCAACACCCATCTCAAATAAACAAACAATATATATACACATAGCACGTATTTTATAGAAAATACTTCATATCTATGTGTAAGATGAAAGTGACTACACACTCACATTATTTGACGGTAATTGGATAGCACTTCGTCCCCTAAAACAATCTTTTTCGATGAAAGCGGGATGTTTTCTCAAAAACCGGGCTTTATGCTGGCAGAGTTTCGACTCGAAAAACTCTTTTTCTTGGAGACTTTGGGGCTCCGGGCTTTCTTCGGGTGCTACGATGGTACCCTAGGCTTTGGGGGGTTTAGGATAGGCTAAAAGGGAGTAGAGAGTGAAAGAGATAAGGATTTTGTAACATTAACTTGGCTGGCTTCGCATGCTATTTATAGTAGGAGCCTGATCCTCGGTACGTTGGGCATACCTGCGAGGACGCGGGGTGTTCGGTACGTTGGGCGTTCTTGCGAGAATGCGGGGCGTTCCGAGAGACGTGTCGCTGGTTTGGTTTCCTGGCCTCAGACGCGTCGATGTGCGAGATACGTGTCCTCCGTCCGAAGAAAGGGGCGACGTGGCCGACTCCGGACCGTGAACACATAAGTACGTTGGGCGTACATACCTCGTACGCTGGGTGTACATAAATACGCTAAGCATACCTCTCGGTATGCTGGGCGTTCTTCCAGCCTCGAAGTTTGTGCTTGAAACTTCAAAAATTCATATCTTTCTCATACGGGCTCCGTTTTTGACGTTCTTTATATCCACACGTAGGTAAAATCATAATCTATAACTTTCGTTTCGACTCCATCAGCTAATTCTGACTTTATTTTTAAAGTTATATTTTAACAGGCCGGGACAGGAAAAGTCCGTAAAAATTCATAACTTCTTCATCTGACGTCCGTTTCCATCTGTCTTTTTATCGTTAAACTACAATCGACAGGATATTCGATTCTCATTTAGGTTGTGTTGACTAAAAATCGCTCGATCTATAATTCGAATTCCGGGCTGCATACTGCTATGTCAAATCTTAGAAAATTCATAACTTCCTCATACGAAGTCAGATTTGGACATTCTTTTTATGCACGCTCTCGGTTTAACGTGTACTACGACTTTCATTTAGATTTATAAGGCTAAAAAGCACTTTATCGTAAACTCATCTTTTTACGTCACACAGCGTCGTGCCGGTTCTGTCGCGAAACTTCGACAGGTCATAACTTCTTCGTTATAACTCGGATTTCGGTATTCTTTATATCTCTGGAATCCTTGTTTCGACCACTACAACTTTCTTCATAGATATCGGGTTTATCTAACATTTATTTTCAACGCTTATTTTTATCCTTAATTTATTAAATCATAATAATTAAGTATAAAGTACATAATACTCAAATAATACATCTTTATTACTTTAAAACAAGTTACAAATGTTGACCTAGACTATTACATCATCTTTAATGCTTTGGCACAGAAACAAGGGCGTTACAAACTCTATCCCCTTGGAGAATGTATGCGTGATAGTGGCTATGGACTGGCTGAGCAGGTTTGGTGCCATGATTGATTGTGAGGGCCAGCGATTGGTAGTTCGAACCCTAAGTGGGGGAGAATTGGTTATATTTGGAGAGGGCACTTGGGTTGGTTTCGGGTTCTGTTCGGCAGCCATGGCTCGTCAGTATATTCAGCACGGGTATGCACGTTATTTGGCTTATGTGGTTGATACTCAGGTTGGGGATCAGATTTAAGTTTCCTAGGTTCCAGTGGTCATGGAGTTTGCTGATGTATTCTTGAAGGAGTTACCCGGTGTGCCTCCCGAGAGGCAGGTTGAGTTCAGGATTAATCTGGTGTCAGGTGCGGCTACGATGGTTGAGGGGTCCGGGGTATTCCAACCCGATGGTTGAGGGGCTCGGGGTATTCCAAGTCGATGGTTGATTGGACCTGACTTGTTGTTATTGTATATGTTATTTGTTTGTGTGTTGGTACTTTGGGGGATCTCACTAAGCGATGGCTTACAGTTTTGGGTTATGTATCAGATATTTCGGATGACTGAAAGAAGGCAAATGTGTGACCGTACACATCCTCATATTTTAACTTATAATTTTAGGAGACTCTGATGTTATACATTTTTTGCAAACTATGTTTGTAAACAATTTGTGAAATTGGTTGGTTTTAAAAAGTTTAAATTTATCATGATTTTTATGAGTGTTACAAAATACACCCAATTTTTGGGTTTTGGATTTAGGAATAGTGTTCATTGGATTTTGCTAAGATGCATAGATGCTTTTAGGATTTGCTTTTGCTAAAACTAATAAATAAATAAATAAATAAAAACCCGAACCGTAGGGGCTTCGTGTCGGGCTTATCACCAAGTTTATTTTAAAAAACCATATGAACGAACTACATAATTTTGTCTATAAATAAAAATATTAAGTGTCGTTTAAAAAAATATATATATTAAATAGAAGAAAAAACTACAAAATTGGTCTTTGAGGTATGCAAAAAACTTTGGATAGAGTCCAAAAAGTTTTCGACCTGCATGAAATGTCCAAAATCAAGAATTTCCTGTGGTTTAGGTGCAAAAATACTTGAAATGACTGTTTTGCCCTTTTAATTTCATTTTTGTATTTTTCATATTTATTTTAATCTTTAATTAATTAAAAATTAAAAATAATAATAATAATTGACCCATCCATCTCTCTCTGGTTACCACAATAAACACACACTCTCATACATACACAGTTTCGATTCAGCTTCATGGTGACTTATTCATTTGATCAATAAACTTGATCAAAATACAAATCAATATTTGATAAAACTCATTGACAAAATAATTGTTATAAATCTTCAATGTCGCATATCCACGTTGGATAATGAATCATATAAAAAAAGAGATCTTCAATCTTTCATTTCATTTTGCCAACAAATCAAATTAACATTTTGATTCAGTTTCAAAATCAAACCACCAGTGATATGTTCGTTAGAAAGATAAGCTTAAACAAACTTCATAACGATAACAAATCATCAACAGAAAACATCTATTTTGAGTGTGTATATTTCTTTATATGTTGAAGAAATATGAGATTATCTCATTAAGTTAGTGCACCTTGATTTCAGATTCAACACACACATTTACGGTTGAGACTCACAAATAATTGCACCTTGATTTTGATGTTGAGGCTTTGTAACACCGTAAATTTTCAAACAAATTTTTCATTTAAAATCATATAATTCTCATAACACATTTCACAAAAATCTCATTTATTTAATTTACAAATCGCAACTCCATAATTGTTTGATTAAAATCCAGGATCCTCAAAACATAACTCTTTCACTAGTGTGTACAATCAAGCCGGTGCCTTCCCGTGATCCTAGGAAAAACCTAAAACACATAACACACAACACGGTAAGCACGAAGCTTAGTGAGTTCCCCAAAATACCACACATATCTCATTAGCCACTCGAGGCTATAACACAGTAGGACCCTCCGGTCAATGTGTCTCAGTGGGACCCTCCGATCTCACAACTCTGATGGACCCTTCGGTCCTAACTCTGTAAGCTCTAAATAATACACAACATAAATCACAAAGAAATAATGCAGGGTATCATAATACACAATGTAAGCACATAATACATCTCAATCACACAAAGATACCACTCATGGTAAGTATAGTGAGAAGACTCACCTTGCAAGCAAGCAAGCAAAAAAACTCATACTCGAATCTCGAACTAGCCTTCGCCTAGGGATGAGCTTTAGAACCGGACCGGTTCGGAATCGGAACCGGTTTTCCTATATTATAAGAACCGGGAACCGGACCGTCGGTTCCGGTTCCGGTCCCGGTTTTTCGGTTATTTTTCAAACTAGAACCGGTTGAAATATTATAGATGATATGTTATCTTCCGGAACTTGTAAATGATTCAATATTTAACCAAATTATGACTTTTTACATTCTAAATTGAAGTAAAAACACTAAATTACACGATGAAAAAAGAATCAAGTAATTCCGACTTGATATGAGTGAGTTATACGCATTTTAAAAGCGGGACAGATTCCAAAAAAAATGCTGAAACAGAAAATACGCAACATTGATATGTTGTCTTCCGTGGTCTATAATTGATTCAATATCTAACCAAAATATGTGTTTTTATAGTCTAAACTGAACTACAAACACCAAATTACATGCTGGAAAAAAATCAAGTAATTCTGACGTCATATGAATGATTTATGCTCATTTAAAAAAGTGGGACAGATTCAATAAAACAAAAAAAATGTTGAAATAGAAAAAACGCAGCATCGATATTTTTTCTTTCGGGACATGTATCTGATTCAGTATCTAACCAAAACTTATGTTTGTATAGTCAAAAATGAATTACAAACTCCAAATTACACGTTGTAAAAAAAATCAAATAATTTCGAGTCAACGGTCCATGTTTGACCCAACTCGGTCAACATAAGTCAAACTCGAGTCAACAGTCCATGTTTGACCCGACTCGCCGAGTGCGCCCATGTGACTCGTCGAGTCCACTCATTTGCTCAGAAGTCTCGTGAAGGTCCAGCTCAGCTCGTCGAGTTGACCCCCAACTCGCCGAGTTATCGCATGATCAAGCTCATCGGGACAAACCCTCACCGACTCGTCGAGTCAGCTCATCGACTCGGCGAGTCCATTCAAACTCAATCCTCATTCAGACGATTCTAAGCAGATCTACCACTCCACACACTAGATCTAGCATCTCAAGACTCAGTTGTCACGTAAAGCTTCGATCTTTACGCTCATGCATGGTGGTTTTGCTCCAATCTACCAATACATGTTCTCATAAGGTGTTAAAAACCATACTCCTCATATGGATGAATAAAGTTGGGACTTTTGGGCTCTAGGGACCTCACAAGGTCCAGATCTGAGGTTTAAACCTCTTGATAATTTAGTATGCTCGAAGTCCCAAATAAAATGTGATGAAAACCCTAACTTCTCAACTCATGAGATCTGACCAAATAAAGGGGAAAGATTTAAGCTTTTACCTTCCTCTTGAAGCTCCGGACGAAAAGGCCTGAACCCCAACAGCTCCTTCTTGTTCCTTGCTGAACAAACTCCTCTTCCTCCTCAAAGATGTACTAAAATCCTTCAAGGTTAGCTTGGAGACTCTCTTAGCTCACTACACTCGTTTAGGGTTTCACACAAAAAGGTTAGGCAACTAGTGAGGCAGAAATGGGGGCATAAGTTCCCTTATATAGGCCCTAACCCCGGGAAATTAGGGTTTCACAACACAACACCAACTCGGCGAGTCAGCTCTCTGACTCGTCAAGTCCATTCATTAATCCCACGCGGTCAACTCGACTCTACTCGACGAGTTGGACTCACAACTCGTCGAGTCACTCAATAAACCTCCACATTAAACACATGAAATAATATACCTGGGAGTTCGGATGTTACAGGCTTACAAACAATTGCAGGTTCGACCGTAAAACACTTATAGTTGTTGAATGATCGGATGAGGATGGACAGTCAGCCACCGGCGTCTCAAACGTCAATCAAACCCTTACCCAACACCACCCTCTTCAAACGAGACCCTATTAGTGGCGACTCTGAAAACCCTAGTTCTAGTGGCGGCCATCGTTGCTTCATCTTCTCCGGTAGCGTCATCGATTAACAGATTTGTGCTTGATGACGATGAGCGAGAGAGATGAAAGGAATATGGAGTTGATTTCTGAAAGAGAGTAGGGTTGGGTCAGTGCTGTTGATGGAGAAGATGGTACCAGTAATAGAGTTTTTTAGACCAGAAGTATGAACAAGGTGGAGAGAGAGAGAGAGAGAGAGAGAGAGAGAGAGAGAGGTCACCGATGGGGTGGGGTAGATACAGTGGCGTATCTACCATATGTGAAGGTGGGTCCTAGGACCCACCTTTTAAATAATAGTGTAAGTAATATATAAGAAAAATAAGAAACTATCTTATAAATTTACTAGGACCTACCTTATATTCTTATACATTGACAATATATATATATATATATATATATATATATATATATATATATATATATATATATATATGAGTCTATATTTTTATTCCAATCTACTTAAAATAGCTCATTGTTTTAGTCCATTTAAAATGCAATAGCCAAATGGCCCAAATCCATTAAAATTATAAAAATAAATAAATAAAAAAAGGAAACGGAAACGACTAACGATGAAGGCCTATCTGCGTTCGACACTGTGACGTCTCCTCTAGGCTACGCACCTCGTCGGGTCCATTTGTAAGAATTTTATTGTAACTACTGAAATTACGTTTAAATGTTTTAATGCGTACGATTCAACCTGCACTAGTATCTTTTACTCTTATATTCTTTTCGTTCTAATTACATAATGAACCATGTGGTTTTTGGTTCTAGATTCGTCACTGGGATGATAGGCACAATTGTTTTATTTTTTATTTTTGTTTTAATAAAGGGTTTACAATAATATGAAAAAGAATACAAAAAATAAATGAAAAGGGTAAAATCGTTATTTCAAGTTTATCAGAAAAAAATGGACTAAAACCACAATAAATTTTTTATTTTAAACCTTTCATGCAAATCGAAAACTTTTTGATCTACACCAATGATTTTTTCATACCACAACGACAATAGACCATATTTGTAGTTTTGTCTAAATAGAATATAGTCTACCATACAACCCCACCTCACCCCACCGTTCTTATTTCTTCCACCCCATCAGTTCTCCCACTTCCACTAGCAAACTCTGCCACCTGGGCGACCTCCACTTCTTCCACCGGCTGCTACTGAACATCTTGCATAACTTCAAAATTCCATCAAAATCATCCATGTTTTAGAGAAAACATCAGAGGAGTTTGATAAGTGCACAGATGCTCTGCAAATGTGGAAACCCGCGATCTTTTCGGTGGTCCATTTTCACCATGGACAATCTGGGTTCAGATGTTCATGTCAGACATCTCTCACTTCTGCTTTCCAAGTGTCGTTGTCCTGTTTTTTCCCAAACAATACTCTACCCAGATGCATACGATTGCCAAATCCTTGACCACTTCAGTAAAATGAACATTCTCCAACATATACCAACAATGTTCACATCAAAAGGCTCTTATCATGAAAAAGAATCGAACCCACTGTTTTCATTACGAATTGTTTAATCTAGATGCAAATAAATTGTTCGAACATGGAGCATGCCCATAAAGTATTCGATAGAATGCCTCAAAGTGACTATGTTCTTGGAACACTATGGTTTTTGGGTATGTTGGAAGTGAGTTATTGAGTATTGATCAGGAGATGTTTGTTTTAATGCATTTTTCAGGGTACTTACATAATTGAAGTTGTTGGAAATCCCTTAGAAGTTTTCATGTCTATATGAAGAGATAGTGTTGTGTGGGATGTGACTACATTTGTTGTTGTTTTGAAGGCATATTTGGATTTGAAGGATTATAGTTTAGGAATTTAAATCCATGTCATATCCACAAATCTTTGGACACTACTGTTGGATTATGGTGTATTTTTGTGTAACATCAAATCCATCATGATCACATATCTAGTGATTTCTTACAACCATAAATTAAACTAGCAAGAGAAGAATCAGTTACTCCTCTTTGTAGTCAATTCTTTTGCTTTCTCCTTCGATCAATCGAGATCCCAAACCAAAGATCCTTTTTCGTAGCAATACCCAAGAACAATGATCAAGCAACAATGGCAACTTCTTTTCTCTTGTTATAAACTTGAGTTTTGCATGACATTCACATACTAATGGTGCAAATACTTTGTTTCAACACAATTATAAGATGTAATTATTACCATATATAACCATTTTCATACACGCATATGAGATATCTTTTTATAAACTACAATCTTATTGTCAACTGAGACACACTTTGGCTTTATCCATGTCAAGTCAAAGCAGTAAGCATAAATCATTACGCTCTAATTCTAAAAAACAAAGTTACAAACACAATCTACCAAAGACAACTTATGTGCAGGTTTTTAGGGTTTTGCATCAAACAACGAATGCAACAACAATTTATTATCAAAATTTTGCATAATAAAATAATTCTTGATAATGATAACCAGCAAATTCAATCCATGTGAGAGGATTTTATTAATACACGCGAGCCTTTGGTGGGAAAGTCTGCACGTCATCATCAAGAGTGTTCATGTGAACCGGCCTGTAGTCTAGTCGCACCTTCTCATTCTCCCAGTATCTGCACATATTTTAAGATCATCATATAATGTCATGAAAAAAAGTAAGATGTTATCTCTTGAATTTAAGAGAGAAATAGAGAGATATTTACCCGAGTGTGTGTTTCATCCATTTCTCATCATCTCTTTTCTGAAAAAGCATCAATTCGAACATTTATGAGAAAAGGTGAAGAAAAGAAGGAAATTAATTAAAAAGGAGATATGAATGTGAGCAAACCGTGAAATCTTCACGAGCATGAGCTCCTCTACTCTCTTTCCTGGCTTCAGCTGAATGCATGGTGATGCATGCATTAATCAAAAGGTTCTCCAACTCTATTGTCTCTAGCAAGTCCGAGTTCCTAAAATATATGTCTTCACATAAATACATCTGACCATAATAAAATTAAAAAAAAAATACTAAATCTTAAAAGTCCAATCGAATTTACCATATCAAGCTTCTATCTTTCAATTTGACATCATGATAACTCTTCCATGCTTTGTCAATCAGATCGCAACCTGTATAACAAATTACAACACTCATATGGTCAGTCAATATGGTAACAAGGAAAAATATATATGTATATAATGTATCTATATATAGACACACTCACACACACAAACACAAACACAAACAAACCTTCTTCTAATGTCTCTTGTGTGCGAAAGACAGCAGCATTATTCTGCATAATTCGCTGCATGTTCAATCGGATCTGAGAGGTATGAAGTGAACCGTTTGAATTCCTGATTTTGTCTAACCATGCAATCGTCTTCTCTCCAGCATCCTTTGACAATGGTGCTTGTTTTTCACCTGTATATAGCAGAGAAACTTGAGTCCATATGATATGCATCTTTTCTATTACTAATACATGTAAAACTTAGATAAAATAACTTCACCTGGCTTATGGATTTCTGCAACTCTATTAGCACAAGCTCTACCAAAAACAACAATATCAAGAAGAGAATTTGCTCCAAGACGATTAGCACCATGAACAGAAGCACATGCTGCTTCTCCAGCAGCCATAAGTCCAGGAACAATGGCATCGGGATTATCACCTTTTTTGTTTACAACCTGTAAAAAAGAAAATAATGAATAATAAAAAAAAAATGGTTGAAAATTTGAAATGATAGTATATAATTAATTATATATACCTCGCCATGGTAATTAGTTGGGATTCCACCCATGTTGTAATGGACAGTTGGCAAAACTGGAATTGGCTCCTTTGTAACATCAACACCAGCAAAAATGGCAGCAGTTTCAGATATACCAGGGAGTCTCTCCTTGAGAACCTCTGGTGGTAGGTGATTCAAGTGAAGATAAATGTGATCCTTCATTGGTCCTATTTGAAGAAAATTAACATTAAGCAAATATAATTAATTAGGGTTTAGATCTTGAAAAAACATTCCTTGATTTGAGATTTAATTGGTGAAGAAACATAAAACATACCTACACCACGACCTTCTCTAATTTCCATGGTCATGGATCTTGAAACAACATCCCTTGATGCAAGATCCTTTGCAGTTGGAGCATAACGTTCCATAAATCTCTCACCTTCACTATTCCTTAAAATACCCCCTTCACCACGAGATCCTACATTGAGATGACCCTGGTTATAACAGTCTTTTCAGTTGAACAAAAAGAAATATACACTAACCTTCAGTAATAAGGCACCCAGCACCATAGATACCAGTGGGATGAAATTGCACAAACTCAAGATCCTGAAACAATTAATCACAACCAAATGACAATTCACATCCATGGATAAATCAATATGAAAAATGATGAAATAAAGTTTTGTTATAATATTAATACCTCAAGAGGAAGGCCTGCACGTGCAACCATAGCATTCCCATCTCCTGTGCATGTATGAGCAGAGGTTGCTGAGAAATATGCTCTACCATAACCCTGAAAAACAAAATAAAATGGGATTAAATAATTAGTAGATTTTCCACATAGACACACCAAATTAATCTCCATTAACAAATAATCACCCCAGTTGCTAAGATTGTTGAAGAAGAACGGAATCTATGTAGTGTCCCATCCTCCATGTTCAGTGCAATGACACCTTGGCAGCTACCTGAAAGAAATCAATTATATAAAGTTATAAACAATATGAATGAAATCACTTTTTTGACATATATAAAGAGCATTAATTCATGGGAAAAAGCAAAGGTAACATACCATCACTACCCATGATTAAATCCAAAGCAAAATACTCCACGAAGAACTGTGTGTTATGTTTCATTGCTTGACCATATAATGTATGCAACAAAGCATGACCAGTTCTATCAGCAGCACAAGCACAACGATAAGCTTGTCCACCTATGAAATAAACATGAAGAATTTGAAATAAGATTTTTATTTTATTTTATAAGTTGGAATAAGTAGAGAAAGATAATATCAAGTTATCAACCATTGCCAAAGTCAAGACTTTGACCACCAAATGCACGTTGGTATATCTTTCCCTCTTCAGTTCGAGAAAATGGTAAACCATAGTTTTCAAGTTCAATAACTGCTTTGGGTGCTTCTCTACACATATATTGGATAGCATCTTGATCACCTATAGAAATGTACAACCTTTGTTATGATTTAGAAACAAAATAGCTCTTGAAATATTGTTTTTTTATATGATAGAACAGATATAAAAGAAGTAAGAAGGAAATGAAGTACCTAGCCAATCGCTTCCCTTAACTGTGTCATACATGTGCCACCTCCAGTCATCCACAGTCATGTTTCCTAATGCAGCATTTATACCACCCTGCACGTCTTATAAGAATTGTCTTAATGACAAAACAGTCTTAAGTATAATCATGAAAAAATTGGAAAGGCATTTTGAATTGAAATGATCACTTGTCAGAGTGTTGTGTTTCAGTGTTTGTAGTTAAGTATAATCAAGAAAAAATTGGAAAGGCAAGATACGCTTAGATGTAAACTACTCTTTGGTCAAAAGCAAAAAGTGCTAATATCATTAAAACTGTAACGTGAAAAGAAGTATTGGAAACATAAGTCCCAACTTTTTTGCTTCTAATACCTAAGACTAAATAAAATATAGTCAATTGTTAAAGGAGGTTTTTAGAATGATATGAAACCCTAGAATGTGAATCAGCTCCATTCAGTAAAGTTGCAAACCTTTTTAGATCAATCATCAAAACGTAAAGAAAGATACCAGCACAAAATAGAACCAAATCGTTAGAACAGACAACAAACCTGAGCGGCAACAGTGTGAGAACGTGTTGGAAACAGCTTTGTAATACAAGCAGTATTAAATCCATGCTCAGAAAGCCCTATCGCTGCTCGAAGGCCAGCACCTCCTGCTCCAACCACAACGGCGTCGTATGTATGATCAACTATCGTATATGATGATCCGACACTCTGTTTTACCACATCCAAAAACACAATTAGAAAAAAGAAAACACACAGACACACATGTCACAAGCTAAATCTTAAAAAAGTGCTAATCAAATTATATAAAATCAACAATCTATCAACAACAAAACAAAAAACTAAATGACTTACAACCGATCAGAATCAGAAGACGCTGCAATACATAAATCAATTCAAAAATCGAAAAGATAATTGCATGATGTGAATACGCCTATCTCGTAGATCCATTTCAGTTCCACATAAAAAACCTAACTTTCGACTGATTCAAAAACGCAATAAAACATACAACGATTCATAAGAGAGTACCGATTCAGAAGCGAAGAATCGTTGTGAGAGAAAGCCGCCGGAGGTGGATCTCCGGGAAGGAATACGAAGACCACGTGACACGCACCTCCACATCTCTTTATATGTGAGTGTATATCAGTGTATGTATCTATATTTATCAGTATAAGCTGCTATTGGTTTTAAGAATGGTGATAGAAAGGGAGAGAGAAAGAGAGGGGGAGGGGAATGAGAGAAATAGGAGTGCTGCTTGCTAATGAAGAAGATGGACTGTAACAAAAGTTGGCATTATACCAAAACTACCCCTGCTTTGCTTTTTAATTATCCAAAATGCCATTAACGAAAAGGAAAAATTGAATGGCCATTATTTATATAGTTTATAAAAGTCGTTTGGTACTTAGCCATAAACAGTAAGTTATAAATGTAATTTTATCTGTTACTTATCGCTCAACATAGAGACAACGAATACATCAACAAATCTTGGTTTTAGTTTTTTATCTTAAAAAATTTTAAGTATTTGATAATGGAGTAGTTTATAACTTTATATTTATATATACCACCATAAATTGTTCATCATATTGTTTTGTTGAGTTTATAATTTTGGAATATAATACTTACAGAATAGTCTAGTGGCAAAATATGGACTTTTAGTTTTTATTACTACTAACCAAACAAAATCAATTAAATTACATCCTAAATCAAATATCATGTTTTGTAAAACGAAAACACTATATTTTCTTTGGTAATCGAATCAAACGGATAAACTTGATGAAAATACTAATCATTTTGGTAATCAAATATCATATATATTTCCCAAAATGATTTATTAAAAACAGTAAGCTCAAAATTGTAACATGAAACCATTTACCTTGCAAAAAGAAAATATATTAGGGTTTATTTGGATTCGCCAAGGATGATTTCTAAAAAATATAATATGAATTATAAACAATTTAACGTGAAATTTTAATAAAGTATAGTTTTGCCAAACACTACATGGGTAGGGTGCATTGGGCAGTTGTAAAGTGTGTTTGGTAGATTGTACGGTGTGAATTTTCTAGCCACGTTTTTGCAAACTTGGAATTTATTAAAATCATGTGGGAATTGTGTTGGGCAAAGAGGATGAGAAGGGGAGGTGGGTGGGTGCACGGCAAGTAATTGATGGCTGGTGGAGGCAACGGACGCGATGCATCAATTTTGGGGCTTAAATGTGCAACGCGCGGCCACAGGTGCAGCCACCCGTTTCAAAGGAATCACCTAAAACTTAATGCTACTTTATTTTCTTCTCTAACATTAGTCAATGTTTACATTTATAAAGGATAAGTCACATCATGAATATTGAGTGTATTTGATAGGTTAACTAGGTTACAACCTATGGAATCTCCCGGTAAAAAAGAAAAATAAGAAAGAAAAATTATATTATAATTAAAAATGGTAATGAAAAATTAAAGATTTATAAAAATTTATTAACTTACAAACATCGACATACATAATAGGATGCTATTAAAATAGAGTTACATACAGATATAGTAACATACACACAGTCACATAAAAAAATAATGTTTCATCCTTAATGAAACAACTCATCAAGCTCAAATATGTTATATAAATAACAACGAAGAATTTGTTGCGAAGTACTTTTAATAAATAAACTTCATAAGTCTTGAAAAAATTTCAAATTACATTGTACTTCATATAACAAAAATCCGAATCGATATTTTGAAAAAACCCACAAAATCAAACTTTTTAGATGGTGGAAATATATGAATTTCCTATCCTTTAAGTGGGTAAGCTGACGGGTTAAAACTTTCTCTAATGTTTTTGTATTAGTGTATATATCAAACTCCATAAAAAGCATATGATTCACAATTGTTATCCAAATGCTTTATTTGTAATGACAAAAAGGTATTTAAATAGTTGTAAACTTTAAAATAAAATTTGGATTCACCCGTTTTATATTTGACAATTGTTATTTAAGTGCTTTATTAGAAATGGCAAAAAAGTATATAAATATTACCACAATGTAAAAAAGTAATCAAATCATACAGGAGCATTTCATGAATGGTATCTTACTTCAACCAAATAATCATTTTTATTAGTAACAATATGAATGAGGTTTATTCGGAAGAACTTGATGATTAGGATTATAAATTTCTCTTTAACTTATGGTAGAAGAGATGAAGAACATTAATTAGCAAAGAAACCTCATCCATTGACTGCTCTTGGTGTATCTTATAAATCCATATATCCTGCAGCCAAAACAAATTAAAAATAACAATTGGAGGTTTTTTTTTTTAACTAACAATTGATTCAAAAAAATCAAGAATAGATACATAGGGCCATAGTTTAGCCAACGATTATTAACTGGTCTACAAAGGCTTATATAAGGCTTATATGATGCCCAAAACATATTACAAATGACATCAATTATTTTTACATCGAGATAGACCATACTACCCTTATCCCCTAGACTATAAATTCTTATCCTTCTAGAAAAGACAAAATAACTTTTATCCACGTCAAGGAATGTGAGCATCAGCATCAGGTGGATCAACTTCTTCATACAATACATTTTGTTCTTCAAACTTCAAGCCAACCAAAACCCTTATAATAACCAGCAAACTCAAAAAGAACAAATGATCAACAAATGACCATTTTACCCTTGATTTAAAAAGTACATATACTCTTAAAACTAACAATAGTTACATGTTTAGGATCATAAACAACCTACTCATTGAATTCACGAGGACTTTCTTTATGCTCATATTCAACCAAACTACCACAAGGCACCATAATATCACCCTTCCAAACAAAATGCTCTTTTTCATTGGTTTTCTTCCTTCCTAAACCCTTCACTCATGTCTTTTTCTCCTCTAAAGACTCTGTGTCTGTCATATATGGGACCTCCTATACAATACTAACAAAATAATTCAATAAATGAACAACAATGATCAAGATAGCAAAGAACAAAGTAAAAGAAAAACATGGTGCAACTATAAGAGATATATCATCGAACACGTAATATGCATTAATATTTAGATTTAGAGAGAACTTACCTTGAACATCAATTTCTCCATGTAACGGGCATCAATATTATTTTGAACTTCACTTCTTCGCCCACAACTAAAACATAAAATCCTGAAAAGATAACAAAAAAAGAGAACATTTATCCGCATTGATCTAAGAAAATAATAAAATCAAAGCCAACTACAATATTACTAATCTACATGTGTAGAAAACGGTTGTTGAGAATCAATGTTGCAGAAGAAGATCCGAAGAGACAGGAGAATACGTCAAACCCATTAACTACTTCCACATTACGACGTTGTCCAAAGTATCTACACAAAAAATACATCTTCACATAAAAATTTCAAACCCAAGAAGACAAACACGATCTACTTTTAATAGATAGATGAAGAGGTGAGTAGAGATTGTGGGACTGGAGACCAGAGCGGGTAACATTAGCCTCACTACCATTAAATCACGGATCGAAGGAAATAACGACAGGGAGAGATAAGGGTATTCAACATTTCAAAATTGAATTCCATAATAACCACCTTAATTCAAACCATCTAAGGCGATTAAGAACCGAGAGATAGGAGCCGAGATACAAAAATCATGATTAAAAATCGTTGATAAGTGTTGAATTTTGATAAGCTTTAAAGATTCAAATTTGAAATCTGTAAATTCCTTAAACCATTTTGAGAACAATCGTAGAGGCTTCTTATGGTGTGCAAGATAGGTCCAATGGAAAAAACATTTCTATGCATTTCTTTCGGTGCATCAAAACCCACATACAAAAGGAAAATGGAGAAAAGTTTGGAGAATGTTCAAAAAATTGCATAAACTACAAAATGAAACCTGATCTTCATTTCCCTGTGGTTGAAGCAAGGCAAGAGAACACAAAATTTTGAGTAAACAACTGAAATTATAAGTGTAATACGAATCTCCACTTGTAATAGACTGAGATTTAAACACATAGAGAGAAACCTATATCAATACAACAATTGGAGATGACGAAGGTGGTAGAAGGCGGTGGAGCGATGTAGAAAGGATCTGTGAAAAAAAAAAACTACACCTTCAATTTTGTATAAGATTAGTTTGATGAGTTGCTGTGATTTTAGAAGGAAACAGTTCCTGATATTCTGTAATTTCCTAGTTTCTTGGGATTTTATATGAGAAATCATGCAAGGAGTAGAAATGATTCTTCAACAATCTCCGTGATTTGGGTGCTGACTTATTACACAGAAGTTGGAAACTCTTAATTGTTTCCAATGAAGAGCGAGAATGAAGGCTGATTGGGTACTAAGAGGCACAAAGGGCATTATCGGAACTTCACTTGGAAACTTTGAGCGGGAAAAGTAGCTTGGGAGGGGCTTAGCAACTGTCACGTGGCATAATTGTACTGTTTTATTATAATAGAGGATTTGATTGATGTCTAGTTTTGTTTAGGGATGAGCATTAGAACCGGACCGGTTAGGAACCGGAACCGGTTTTCCTATATTATAAGAACTGGGAACCGGACCGCCGGTTCTAGCGCCGGTTCCGGTTCCGGTCCCAGTTTTTCGGTTATTTTTCAAACTAGAACCGGTTGAAATATTATAGATGATATGCTATCTTCCGGAGCTTGTAAATAATTTAATATTTAACCATATTAAGACATTTTACATTCCAAATTGAAGTACAAACACTAAATTACATGATGAAAAAAGAATCAAGTAATTATGACTTCATATGAGTGAGTTATGCGCATCTTAAAAGCGAGAAAGATTCCAAAAAAAATGTTGAAACATAAAATACGCAACATTGATATGTTGTCTTCTGGGGTCTATAACTGATTCAGTATCTAACCAAAATATGTATTTTTATAGTCTAAAATAAACTACAAACATCAAATTACATGCTAGAAAAAATGAGGTAATTCTGTCACACCCCCGAACCAGACGGCGGAAACGTCCGAGGGCTCGCGTGACTTAAATTGAAATATCATCACAATGAATATACATGAAACATAACACATTCATCACCAAACATTACATAGTACAACTGACAATGTTTACATCAAGTACATTGTTTACATTACATGATCCCAAAATATAAAGTGTTTGGTGATTAGCAACTACAAAAGAAACTTTCAACACACTGGATGCTTCCTTGTTCTAACGATTACCTGAGAATACAAGTTATTTTGAAAACGGTCAACATATATAATGTTGGTGAGTTCATAAATGTGTTTGATGTAAAATAGTTTATGTCGTTCGTAAAACCCAGAAAATCCGATATTTTCTGTAATAAGACTTTTCATGAAAATGTTGTGATGATCCTGTAAGTATATACGTGAATGATTTCAAAACGTGTATAAATGAGTAGTTTTGCATTAGTTTTTGAAAGTACAAGTGAATAATATTGGTTTCCCCGGAAAACCCAATGTTTTCCGATAAAAAAGTTATGATGGTTTTGTATTATTGTATCGTCACAGCGAATGAATATGATTTCCCCTGATTACTTAAATGATATCGGATTTCTATGTGAGTCGTTATAACCATGCATGATAATGACTAGTTCGTCTGTCTTGGCATTCTAATGAACACCGGGATTGATCTTAAGATTTTGTCACCCTAGACTGGCCGAGTCTAACTGTAGCGAACATCTTAGGTGTGGGGGAGTCACCCCCGTATAGATCTATACACAAACTATCGCTCTCCCTCCAGGAGACTTTGATTACAACTACAGACTACGACTGACACTTATTGGTGTCACCCGTTATTACTCACTTAATCCACATGAATTTTATTAACCTTGTTTAATGACCTGATTTCAGTTTACTTGAAGTGAAGGTAAGCCTAACATACGAGGAGAAGAGGACTACTAGGCCATACTAATTTCGTATGTTATTTAAGGCTGTCGAGTATACGAAAGGCGCGTTGGCCCATTTCGCATATGATTTATTTGGACCTTACTAGTAATGCTAATGGGCCACTGAGGCCCAATAGCATGTAAAAAACCATTGAGGGTCCCTTAAGCATGTAATTGGGTCACAGGAGGCCCAATAACATGTATTATTTATGTTGGGCCCAAAAGTCATGTTAATGGGTCACGAAGGCCCAATAAGCATGATTAAAATCTCTCAAGACCAACCATTAGAATGTTTACTTGTTTTGTGTAGTATTTGGTTGCGAAGTTGTTTAATCGATATGTCGTAAAAATCATGAATTTGTTTTATAACGATTCATAGATTTATAAAAATAGTTATTTTTTTTCTATTTAAAACCCATAAGTTATAAAGTTTTGTGTATTTTGACCCAATTATTTTATTATTAGCATAATTGACCAAAAATATTAGTTTGACCTATTCAGCCCTTATTTTGGTAAAGTTGGCGCTATTTAGCCCTTTTTATGAAAAATGACATATTAGGTCCTTGAACTCTTTTTCTTGACATTTTTGGCCTAAATACTTAATTAAATAATGTTTTAAGCCCAAAGTTTTATTTTTGGACAGTTTCAGCCCCTTAGTTAAAAGATTTGTATTTAAATCCACACTTTTCGCAATTTTTACACTTTTTACCCAAAATTCAAAAACTTTACATTTTTAATCCTTTTTGGCAAATAAGGTCATTTTAACCCCTGAAATAGATTTATTCACTTTTCTACCCACTATTTTGAGAGATTCACCATTTCAGCCCCTTAAAACCATATTTTTCGCAAATTTGGGCCTATGGGTCGAAAAGCCCAAAATTTTAGCCCAATAAGCTACAATTTACATTTTTAGTCCTTTGAAAAGCATAATGTTCATAAAAACTTATATTTAAACTGTTTTGACCTTTTGAGCCTTGTAAAAACCGTAAATAACAACTTTTTTCCCAACTTTTGTTTATTTGATAAAAATAGTCCAATAATGAGTTTTATGTTGTAACATGCTTATTATAAACATTATATGGTAGTTTTTCTTAACTTGTTAAGTGTAATACATCCTAGATCACATATTTTTCCTTCTTGAACTATAGATCTCGAAATATCTTTCATTTTTGGCACATATTTACCACATAAACACAAGAAATCACACATAACATACAAATACACATAGATCTATACATTTTACTTGTATTCTCCCCCATAAAACATGTGAAAACCGAAAATAGAGGGGTATGAACTCACCTTGCTTAGTTGTTTCGGTTTTTGAAGAAGATAAGAAGAAGACTTTTGGTCCTAGCAACACCTTGATGTGGATCTCGAACGTGAGGTGATTCTAGGAGTATGATTACCAAAAATGTTTAAGAGAAGGGATCTAATCATGAGAAAAGAGTTATATAATCCTTGGATATGTATAACTTACCAAGAAGTGATGATATTCTCTTGAAATCCTCTTGGTGCACAAGCAAAATTTCGAGATTTTGGAGTGGGAAGGAGGAGAATACTTGAGAGAGTTTGGAAGAAGTTTGATGTTGTGAGTGTGTGTGTTTCCTTGTGCTCTCGGCCGAAGAAGAAAAAGAGAAGGGAAGAGAGAGGTGATGTGTAACATCCCAATTTTCAAGTCCAAAAATTTCTTTTTAATTAACTGACTCATAAAAACATTCATAAGAAAATATTATGAAAACACATCATCTCATAAAACAATGCATCATGTCTGAAAACCCAAGTCATAAAATAATAACATATCAGAGTACAACCCCAGAAAACTCCATGCGGAAATCATGTGTGTGTGATGCACTGTTACACTGCCGGCTCCTTCCCCTTAGACGAAGAGGTACCTGAAACCAAAACTAAAACTGTAAGCACAAAGCTTAGTGAGTTCCCCCATCATACCACATACCATACAACATCATCGGTATCTTTCAATCGGTAATCATCGTCAGTATCTTTCAACCGGTAATCATCGTCGGTATCTTTCAATCGGTAATCATCGTCGGTATCTTTCAACCGGTAACTGTCATCGGTATCTTTCAACCGGTAACTGTCATCGGTATCTTTCAACCGGTATCTTTCAGGGAAACTAATCCCTATTATACACGTAACATATCATACAGATAAAACTCATGACCAAAGCACGTAACCAGACCAAGATAATTATGACAAAGACAATCATCTTCTAAATACCCCTCTTTGGTGGGCCGGCATTGTGGCCTTAGACCCACCCCTACTGGAAGGTAACTCACCTCGTACGAGTAGCTGCTGATAATCTGTGCGGGAAACCCCTGCCTGCCACTTCTCCGGAAATCCTCCGGCTACAATCCCCACAAAACACTCAGTCAGAATCTGATATCTACTCTTAGGGTAAAATGATTATTTTACCCCCAACCAAGTCCAAGTCAAAGTCAACTTCCAGTTGACCCGACTCGCCGAGTTGGGTCGTAAACTCGTCGAGTCCCTTCCCTTTACTCGTCCTTATCCACGACTCGACTCGTCGAGTTTGGCAACGACTCGACGAGTTCCCCTTCTTTACGAACATCAATGAACCTTCATCTGACTCGCCGACTCGTATGAACAACTCGTCGAGTTCACCTTCAACTGAAGAACAAGTCCTGACCTTGACTCGCCGAGTTGTATGAACAACTCGTCGAGTTCATCTTCAAACATAAGAAGATTGCCTTGGACTCGCCGAGTCTGTTCTAGCACTCGTCGAGTCCCATGAACTCCAGGTCTAAAACTAAGTCCAATGCGTTGGGTCACTCTTTCTGCCCTGCTACAACCCTTCTAACACCCAACTGAGTTCTTTGACCCTCAACAGATATGGGACTCAAAGCCTTGGACTCATCGAGTCACAAGAACGGACTCGCCGAGTCTATAATGTCCACACCCTAAATCCTCGATTTCTGATGTACAACACTTGACCAAATGATAGATCCAAGCCCCTAAGCTCGATCTAGCACGTTTAGTTACTAACTTTACGTTCATGCATGAGACTTTTGAGCCAAAAAGGCTCTAAAATGGCTCTTTTGTTGCATGGGGCCTTCCTTGGGTGCAAAAGCAACCCAAATCTGCCTTGTGACCCCTCCCAAGACTTAGATCCGAAGTCTTGACCCCCAACCATGTTTGCAATCATGGTCGGCTGCCTCATATGGCTTAAAAATCCCTAAATCTTCCCCAAAAAGGGATTTAACAAACAAGTAAGCAAGGTACAGACTTTATACCTTTCAAAGATTGCAAATGATGAACCAAACTCGAACCCTTCAGTCTCCTCTTGATCCTTCTATGCTCTTCCTCCTTCCTTGAGGTCAAAACCCACAAAAATCACTCAAAAGCCTTAGATCTTGCACCAAAACACTTAGGGTTTGCTATGGAGGGTTTCTAGGAGCTTAAAGGGGCGATGGAGGCTGTATAAGGTTGTTTAAATAGGGTGCAAACCCTCATATTAGAGTTTTGTCCAGTCAGAGCCTACTCGTCGAGTCCAGGACCCGACTCGACGAGTCCATCACTTAAATCCTGCGCCTCATCCCGCTTCTACTCGGCGAGTTGGGCCTTCAACTCGCCGAGTCCAAGGCCAAAAATGCAAAATTACTTAATTGAAATACATACCAGGAACCAGGTGCTACAAATCTCCCCCACTTATTTTAGACTTCGTCCTCGAAGTCTGTTGCTCGATCCTGGAACAGCTCTGGGTAATGCTCCATCATCTCATCCACCGGCTCCTAAGTCCATTCCGAGCCCTTCCGGTGCTGCCATTGCACCTTTACCAGCGCGACCCTCTTGTTCCTCAGATCCTTCGACTTCCGGTCGAGAATCGCTACAGGCCGCTCGATGTAATTCAGGCTGTCATTGACCTGAATATCCTCTAATGGTACCACTGCCGATTCGTCCACCAAACATTTCCGTAACTGGGAGACGTGAAAAGTGCTATGAATCTGACTGAGTTCGGCTGTCAGATCCAACCTATATGCCACCTTGCCCACCCGGGCTATAACACTGAAGGGTCCAATATACCTGGGACCCAACTTGCCCCGTTTCCTGAATCGGATGACACCCTTCCATGGCGACACCTTCAAAAGAACCATATCCCCGACCTGAAACTCTAGGTCCGATCGGCGCTTGTCGGCATAACTTTTCTGCCGACTCTGAGCAGTCTGAAGTCTGCTCCGAACCTGCTGAATCCTCTCTGTCATCTTGAGCACCACTTCGGTGCTCCCCATGACCCTCTGGCCAACCTCAACCCAACATATCGGGGTTCTGCACTTCCTCCCATATTACATCTCGAAGGGAGGACGGTCGATACTCGCATGAAGTCTAAACTTCCTCTGGCCAACCTCATCTCAGCTACCTCCGAAGTCTAAAACGCATGCCCACAGCATATCCTCTAGAGTCTGGATGGTCCGTTCGCTCTGACCATCCGTCTGCGGGTGAAAGGCGGTGCTAAAATGCAGACGAGTACCCAGCTCGTCATGAAACTTCTTCCAAAACCTGGAAGTGAAACGCACATCCCTGTCGGAAATCACTGAAACTAGCACTCCGTGCCGAGCTACCACCTCTCGGATATAGATGTCGGCCAACTTCTCGGCCGAGATACTCTCCTGGATCGGTATGAAATGGGCACTCTTGGTCAACCGATCCACGATTACCCAAATCGAATCCACTCCCCGTGCAGTCTTGGGAAGCTTGGTGATGAAATCCATGGTAATATCTTCCCATTTCCACATGGGAATATCTAACGACTGCATCTTGCCGTGTGGCCTCTGGTGCTCGGCTTTGACCTTCCTGCAGGTCAAGCACCGCTCCACATACCATGCTACGTCCCGCTTCATGCAGGGCCACCAATAATCAGGACGAAGATCTCTATACATCTTCGTCGCTCCGGGATGGATAGAAAATCTGGATTTGTGTGCCTCCTCCATCAGGATCTGGCGCACGCCTCCATGATAAGGGACCCACACCCTACGGTGAAGAGTCAATAACCCTCGGCTATCATAGTCGAAGGAGGAAACCTGCCCCACAATCCGCTCGCTCTTCCGGTGTTCCTCCTTCATGGCCTCCTGCTGGGCCTCCCGAATCTGCTCCAACAGCGGAGTCACCACTGTCATCCTCAGATAGATATCCCTGATCGGCGCTGCCTTGCGGCTAAGCGCGTCGGTCATCACATTGGCCTTCCCCGGGTGGTAGAGGATCTCACAGTCATAATCCTTTACCACATCAAGCCACCGACGCTGCCTCATATTCAGATTTGGCTGGTCCATGAGATACCTCAGGCTCTTGTGGTCCGTGTAAATCGTACAACGAGCCCCATAGAGGTAATGACGCAAAATCTTGAGGGCGAACACAACAGCCCCCAGCTCCAAATCATGCGTCGGGTAGTTCGCCTCGTGAGGCTTCAGCTGCCTTGAAGCGTAAGCAATGACATGCCCTCTCTGCATCAATATTGCGCCCAAACCCGAGATGGACGCATTACAGTACACGACGAAATCCTCCATGCCCTCTGGCAGGGCTAAGATTGGCGCCTCGCACAATCTCTGCCTCAATGTCTCGAATGCAGCCTGCTGCTCAGGCCCCCAACGAAAGACCACGACCTTCCTCGTTAGCCTGGTCAGGGGTACGACTATCTTGGAGAAATACTGGATGAATCTCCGATAGTAACCGGCTAATCCTAGGAAACTCCGAATCTCAGATGGAGACCTCGGAACCTCCCATCTCATCACGGCCTCCACTTTGGCCGGATCTACCGAAATCTCGTTCTGGTTGACAAGGTGCCCAAGAAACTGCACCTCGCGCAACCAGTACTCACACTTGGAGAACTTAGCATACAAGTTCTCCCTTCTCAAAGTCTCCAGAACCTCTCGCAGATGCTCCTCGTGCTCCTCCTGCGTCTTGGAATAGACCAAGATGTCATCGATGAAAACTATCACAGACCGATCCAGCATCGGTCTACACACACGGTTCATGAGGTCCATGAACGCGGCAGGAGCATTGGTGAGCCCGAAAGGCATCACCACAAACTCATAGTGGCCATAGCGCGTCCGGAACACAGTCTTCTGTACATCCTCCTCTCTGACCCTCATCTGATGATACCCTGATCGCAAATCAATCTTGGAGAACCAAGATGCTCCCTGTAGCTGGTCAAAGAGGTCATCAATCCTCGGGAGTGGGTAACGGTTCTTCACCGTTACCTTATTCAGCTCCCTATAATCTATACACATCCGATGCGACCCGTCTTTCTTCTTCACAAACAGAATCGGGGCTCCCCAGGGTGAACTGCTCGGTCTAATGAACCCCTTGTCTAACAGCTCCTGCAGCTGTGCAGACAACTCCTGCATCTCAGGAGGAGCCAACTGATACGGTGCCTTGGCTATCGGAGCCGCACCAGGGACTAGTTCAATCCTGAACTCTACCTGCCTCTCCGGAGGTATCCCAGGCAACTCCTCGGGGAATACGTCCGAAAACTCTCGTACCACGGGCACATCGCTCACCGTTGCCTTACCCATCTCCCGGGTATCCATCACATAGGCAACAAATCCTGCGCAACCCTGCTGAAGGTAACGCCTAGCTCTCGCTGCTGAACATAAATCTGGTCCTTGTTGTGGCCTGTCGCCCTGAATCACCAGCTCTCCCCCACTTGGGGTCCTGATCCGCACCAACTGCTGCGCACAGTCAATCACTGCCCCATTGGGCTTAGCCAATCCATACCGATAATAACCTTGTTCCCCCGCAAAGGTATGGGAACCAGATCTACCAGATAACGCTCCTCAAACAGTCGCAAGACGCAATCTCGGTAGACCTCTGATGCTCGCACTGATCGGTCGTCCGCAATCTCGACCTCTAGAGGGCAATCCAATGTGCCCGACGACTCCGAAAACTTCTTGCTAAGCGCAAGAGAGACAAATGATCGGGTAGCACCCGAATCAAACAATACCTGAACTGGAATACCGTTCACATGGAACGATCATAAACAGATCACATACATAACATATCAAAATCACAACAGCATATCATAAAGCATAAACAAGAAGTCATACCCGTCACCACATCGGGTACAGCGCGTGCCTCCTCGGCTGTCAGCTGAAATGCTCGGCTCCGAACCACTGGAGCCTCCAACTTGGCCTTCCGGCCATCCACAACCCGTGTTGTCGCTGGAGTCGTAGCCACTGTCAGCGCCGCTGCTGCTGTCAATCTAGGGCAATATTGCAATGAAAGCAAATCAGGTCTGATATCTGAATCGCAGGAGTAGGGGCAGTACAATCTCTGCCAAAATGCCCAACCTTGCCACACTTATAGCAGCCTGAACCCGGCCCAGTGCGACAAGCTCTCTCGTGTGACCGACCGTATTTCCCACAACGGTCCCGCCCTGACTGGCCTTTCGGCCTACCATCGGATCCCTTGGGCTTCTTCCCCGAAGCCCCCGTCGTTAGCCCCTCCGCTGCCTTCCTCTTCCGGATGTGCTCCAGATCAATCTCCCTCTCCCTAGCCCTGGCAATCATGGAATCCAGGGTAGGGCAAGCTGAGAAACTGACATGCTCCCGGATGTCAGCTCGTAGCATGTCATGGTAGCGGGTCCTCTTCATGTCCTCATCACCCGCATACTGGGGCACCAGCAATGCCTTCTCCCGGAACTTGGCGGTGATCTCCGCCACAGTCTCCGTAGTCTGTCTCAAGTCCAAGAACTCCCTGGCCAGCTGCTGAAGCTCCACAGCTGGCGCAAACTCCGCCCTGAATCTGGTCACAAAGTCTGACAAGGTCATAGCCTCAACAGTCGAGGCTCCCAGTGAGTTGCCAACCGACTCCCACCAATCTTTGGCCCTGTCTCTCAAACACCCTGCAGCGAAACGGACCTTCGACCCTTCCGGGCAGAAGCTCGTCAGCTGCGCAGACTCGATGTCTGCGATCCATCTCCTAGCAGCAATGGGGTCTTTCACCCCATGGAAATCCGGCGCACCACTCCCACGGAAGTCCTTAAAGGACAGTGTGCGCGTACTCGTCTGACTAGACGCCATATTACTCCTGAATGCCCGGAGGCGATCCTCGAAAATGACCGGGGTCGACTCAAGAATGCCTCTCGTGATCTCAGACGCGATGAACTCGCGCAGCCCGTCATCGACCTGCTCGGATCTTGCACCCGAGCCTGATCCTGATCCTGATCCGGAACTTCCTGCTCCATGTCGTGTGGTCACCATGCTGAGAACTCCCGCATAAATGTCAGGATCATACATACTCTCGAGAGGTCTAACACACTCTCCAAGGTTCCTGGTTCTGTCTCAACCTTCCTTGATTCGAGTACGGATCCTCTGCTTCCAGTAGTACGGGCCCATACTACCTTTCACATATATCCGTACTTTCCTCAAGGACTGTCTCGACTCCACCAAGTCCCTTAACCAATATCCATTTCCATCTAGTCTCATCCCAGGCTTTCCTGGGGCACTCTCTGACCTACTCTCTGCCATCAGCTGCACTAGGAGTCCCTACTTCCCTTCCCTAACTAGCTTCCGAGTACTGTTAAATATCCGCTCACTAGTTAGTTAAAGTTAGCCAGGACCCCTTAAGCACAAAGCAAGCAGCATTCGTGCATCGAGTAACCGCATCAGGCATAACCTAATCAGGCTATCCTACTGCTGACTAAACAGTCCTAGCATACAGCTCATACAACAGGCATATAAGGCATCCTCCCTAGACCCTTAGCCCTAACTAGCATGCAATTCTCAGAATCATATATCAGGCACACAAGGCATCCTCCTAGATCCTTAGTCCTATTCTAGAATGCAGTTTTCTGAATCAAAACCATATACCATAACATAGCAAGTATGGGTATCTTGGGGAAAACTTACTTGAGCCCGGCCGGTCACATGCATCACACACTTCATCTTTCTTAAAATCCTTCCGTTTAGATTTTAGAAAACCATTTTTTCCTTGTAAAAACCTTTTAACCCCTCGGTTTGAGTCCAAACACCCCCGAGGGTGTGTCCGAATCCCTCAAACCAGGGCTCTGATACCAACTTGTAACATCCTAATTTTCAAGTCCAAAAATTTCTTTTTAATTAACTGACTCATAAAAACATTCATAAGAAAATACTGTGAAAACACATCATCTTATAAAACAATGCATCATGTCTGAAAACCCAAGTCATAAAATAATAACATATCAGAGTACAACCCCAGAAAACTCCATGCGGAAATCATGTGTGTGTGTGATGCGCTGCTACACTGCCGGCTCCTTCCCCTTAGACAAAGAGGTACCTGAAACCAAAACTAAAACTGTAAGCACAAAGCTTAGTGAGTTCCCCCATCATACCACATACCATACAACATCATCGGTATCTTTCAACCGGTAATCATCATCGGTATCTTTCAACCGGTAATCATCGTCGATATCTTTCAACCGGTAATCATCATCGGTATCTTTCAACCGGTAACTGTCATCGGTATCTTTCAATCGGTAACTGGGGACTATTCCACCCCTACCACTAGTATACAACAACAAGATATAAACATACAGTCAGGCATATCCGGGTACTGACCTACCCTTCGGTCCTAAGGACCGCTGTCAGGGAAACTAATCCCTATTATACACGTAACATATCATACAGATAAAACTCATGACCAAAGCACGTAACCAGACCAAGATAATTATCACAAAGACAATCATCTTCTAAATACCCCTCTTTGGTGGGCCGGCATTGTGGCCTTAGACCCACCCCTACTGGAAGGTAACTCACCTCGTACGAGTAGCTGTTGATAATCTGTGCGGGAAACCCCTGCCTGCCACTTCTCCGGAAATCCTCCGGCTACAATCCCCACAAAACACTCAGTCAGAATCTGATATCTACTCTTAGGGTAAAATGATTATTTTACCCCCAACCAAGTCCAAGTCAAAGTCAACTTCCAGTTGACCCGACTCGCCGAGTTGGGTCGTAAACTCGTCGAGTCCCTTCCCTTTACTCGTCCTTATCCACGACTCGACTCGTCGAGTTTGGCAACGACTCGATGAGTTCCCTTTCTTTACGAACATCAATGAACCTTCATCCGACTCGCCGAGTCGTATGAACAACTCGTCGAGTTCACCTTCAACTGAAGAACAAGTCCTGACCTTGACTCGCCGAGTTGTATGAACAACTCGTCGAGTTCATCTTCAAACATAAGAAGATTGCCTTGGACTGACCGAGTCTGTTCTAGCACTCGTCGAGTCCCATGAACTCCAGGTCTAAAACTAAGTCCAATGCGTTGGGTCACTCTTTCTGCCTTGCTACAACCCTTCTAACACCCAACTGAGTTCTTTGACCCTCAACAGATATGGGACTCAAAGCCTTGGACTCATCGAGTCACAAGAACGGACTCGCCGAGTCTATAATGTCCACACCCTAAATCCTCGATTTCTGATGTACAACACTTGACCAAATGATAGATCCAAGCCCCTAAGCTCGATCTAGCACGTTTAGTTACTAACTTTACGTTCATGCATGAGACTTTTGAGCCAAAAAGGCTCTAAAATGGCTCTTTTGTTGCATGGGGCCTTCCTTGGGTGCAAAAGCAACCCAAATCTGCCTTGTGACCCCTCCCAAGACTTAGATCCGAAGTCTTGACCCCCAACCATGTTTGCAATCATGGTCGGCTACCTCATATGGCTTAAAAATCCCTAAGTCTTCCCCAAAAAGGGATTTAACAAACAAGTAAGCAAGGTACAGACTTTATACCTTTCAAAGATTGCAAATGATGAACCAAACTCGAACCCTTCAGTCTCCTCTTGATCCTTCTATGCTCTTCCTCCTTCCTTGAGGTCAAAACCCACAAAAATCACTCAAAAGCCTTAGATCTTGCACCAAAACACTTAGGGTTTGCTATGGAGGGTTTCTAGGAGCTTAAAGGGGCGATGGAGGCTGTATAAGGTTGTTTAAATAGGGTGCAAACCCTCAGATTAGGGTTTTGTCCAGTCAGAGCCTACTCGTCGAGTCCGGGACCCGACTCGACGAGTCCATCACTTAAATCACGCGCCTCATCCCGCTTCTACTCGGCGAGTTGGGCCTTCAACTCGCCGAGTGCAAGGCCAAAAATGCAAAATTACTTAATTGAAATACATACCATGAACCAGGTGCTACATGATGAAATGACTATCATGGATATATGTTGGATTTTTGCATGAAGGTATGGGGTGTAATAAGGAGGTGGCACCTCCAAGGTCAACCCTCCCTAATTACATCTTTTTCCCCTTTTTTCTACTTGGGCCAAGAGAGAGAGAGAAGGAGGAGAAAAGATTTGGACCTTAGTGTTTGAGTTTCGTAAAGTGAAGCCCAAATTGATAGTTTCGGCCCATTGGGCCTTTGGAGTGGATTACAGCCCAATCTTGCATGAAAGAATGGATTTGTGGCTCTTTAGGGCTTATTGGATTGTTATGGCCCAATAAGGCTCATTAAAGGTAAACTAGTCCATTTTAGACTTATAAAGCCCAAAAGGGTCAAGTCTCATGAAAGTGGGTCCAAATGAGAGCCCATTTAAGAGTTCTGAGCCCAACATAGTCAGATTGGAAGTTTATTGGCCCATTAGGCCCAATAAGGAAATCCTAGTCCATGTTGGACTTAAACCGGGATTTCTAGGGTTTTCAACTTTACTTGATGAATCTAGGTTTGAATGGGCTTCCATAGTTTGAACTTCAAGCATAACATGAATTAGGGTTTACGAGTTTACAGTAGATAATGTTTACAAGAGTACAAAATTTCCTAGCTAGAATGCTAGTTGTGACAAATTCCGACGTCATATGAATGAGTTGTGCTCATTTAAAAAAATGGGACAGATTAAAAAAAACAAAAAAATGCTGAAATACACAAAACACATCATCGATATTCTTTCTTTCGAGGCATGTATTCGATTCAATATCTAACCAAAACATATGTTTGTACATTCAAAAATGAATTTCAAACTCCAAATTACATGTTGGAAAAAAATCAAATAATTTGACTTCATATGAGTGAGTTATGCGCATTTTAAAAAACGAGAAAAATGTCAAACCGGTTCCGGTTTTTAGAACCGGGACCGGTTTTCATAAAAATGGAGAACCGGTAACCGGACCTTATTACCAATTCTGGTTCCGGTTCCGGCGGTTCTAATGCTCATCCCTAGTTTTGTTACTTTTGTATTAAGAGTAATTATAGAAATGGTCCTTATGGTTTGTTCAAACTCTCATCTTTGGTCTAACTTTTGAAAAGTTGATAAGTCACATCCCTGTGTTTTTCAATTATTATAGTTTTGGTCCTTCTAGCTGACTCTATTAGAAACAGTCTATTAAACATGTAAAATGACTAATATACCCCTAATTTTTTTATTATATTATTTTTAATTTTATTATTATTTAAGGTCATACCTCTCTCCCTATTTCTTCTTCCCATCAAGCACGTACTCTATTGCTACTCTTCCGATTAACCCCTGGTTTACTTCTCTGAAAACTTCCTCTGGTAATCTTCAACCTTTAAGTGCTTCTCTATCGAATTAAAACACCACATCCACACAACACTTTGAAAGTGGATGTTATGGACTTCACTGAATGTAAATACAAACCAAAAACCTGAATTCTTAAAAGATATGTTGCACAAAGACGAGCCAAGAACTAGATGCCAAACATCTTATGTGATTTCATGTACAAACACATGACAAAATTAGATCGGGAGGAAGGAGAAACTAGAAAACTAGATACAAGAAACCATATTCTTATGTGATTTGATGCACAACCATTTTCATTGCTTCATATCACTTGTATCAAACTCAAGAGAAACAAACAATTCTCAATTGATTCTGCTTGTATCTGTCTCAAAGCATCAACATACAAAGGAAAAAAGTGGAAAAGAAGGTGTATAACACTTTGATCCCAACTAAAAACACCAGAATGAATGTGGAAACATTCATATAATTAAAAAAATCTTGGACATTTTACCATTTTAGAACCAAAAATAAAATTGATCAACTATAATCTCCATTAATGGTGCAGTTACTTGCAGGCTATGCTCGATATGGATTTCTCAATGTGGAATTAATTTATATCATCTGAATTTCTCTTGGGTTTAATTAGGGGTGACAAATTGATGACACGACACAACAAAAATACATGACACGAAACGAAATTGGGACGAAACTAAAATTTGAATTCGTGTTTGTGTTATGTTTGTGTCAAATGTAAAAAACACGACGTCGTGTCGTGTCGTGTTCGTGTTCAAAATTTGACACGAAATTGACACGATTTAGCGTTTGTTTGTCGTGTTTGTCATGTTATATATGATTAAATATTAATTAAATAAACTAATTTTTTTTTAATTTATCTTTTTCATGTCGTGTCATGTCTGTCGTTTTTTAATTTGTTCGTTTTCGTGTTAGTTAAAAAACACGACATTGTGTCGTGTCGTTTTTGTGTTACTTAAAACATTGTCGTGTCGTGTCATACAAAAACACGGCACGATGACCCGATTTGCCACCATTCAATCAAATTATTACCAAAGAAGAGTGTAACACTCCAAAAATAAGACCCAAAAGTTTTTCATTTTTTTATTAGTAAAACCAGTATTCTAGAAACATCATTACATAATCAAAATAAACAATTGTATCCAATCACCATTTCTTATCAGAGTAAATCAAGAAAATGCGGAACGAGGTGATGTGTGCTCTACAATCATCCCGGGCTCTTTCATTCGGAAACCGAAGTACCTGAAACATAAACTGAAAACCATAAGCACATAGCTTAGCGAGTTCCCCAAGATACCACATACCAAGCATATTATATAATATATTGGGCCCCTGTCCTCCATCGGTGTAACGCCCAAATTTTCAAAACAAATTTTCATAATTTCAAAACATACTTTCATTAATAAAATAATAATAAACATAATGTATCCACTGTCATCATAGAAAAACATATCCCAGAATCACATAAACAAAAGCTCCATGAGTGTGTACTGATTATGCTGGCGCCTTCCCGCGATCCTCACTGGTACCTGAAACACATAACACAAAACACTGTAAGCATAAATGCTTAGTGAGTTCCCCAAAATACCACACACGACACATATTAGCCACTCGAGGCTATAACTCTATATGACCCTCTGGTCAATGCGTCTCAGTGGGACCCTCCAGTCCCATAACTCTGTGGGCCCTCTGGCCCTAACTCTGTGGACCTTCCGGTCCTAACTCTGTAACTCTGTAACATACATAGCATAAATCACATAGAATCACATCATGCAAAAGCATACAAAATACTCTGTCACATAACTCTAATTATCACTCTAGGTAAAGTATAGTGAGAAGACTCACCTCGAGTAACTCGGTAAACCTCGAACTCTGTAAAATCTGGTCTAGCCTCCGCCTAATCATATGAAATAAACACTCTAAATTAATTCATCTCTCAAGGCTAGACTATTCCCTTTCTTAGTACTCTCAGAAGGGTAAAAGACCATTTTACCCCTCTCATGGCCCAAAGACCCTAAAAGTCAACAAAAGTCAACAGTCAACATTGACCAGACTCGCCGAGTGCACTAGAGTGAGTCGGCGAGTACAGGCCTGTCCTCCTCGTCCCTGGTCCTCACTTGACTCACTGAGTCAACCCTATACTCCACGGGTCGTTACAAATCGCGAGTCACGGGGCAACCCGACTCGACTCGTCGAGTCCCTTATGGACGCGGCGAGTTCCTCCCATGAAAACTCTCAAAAGATCTTTTGAGGTCAGATTTGCTTCACCAAACAGTAGATCCATCCTTCTAACACTCAAAAGTCACGTAAAGGTGCAACCTTTACGTGCATGCAACCCATCTCAAGCCTCAAATGGAGAAATAACACTAGAAATGGCAACCTAGTCTCCAATTGCTTATTTGCTTGCAAAAAGCTAGAAGGTAGTGACTCTATGGACCTCTCAAGGTCCAGATCTGATATTATCAACACAAATGGGACCTCATACTCACTAGATCTTATATAAAAGGGGGGGGGGGTAAAAACCCTAAAATCATGAAATCTATCATATCAACACGAAATAGAAGGAATTATACCTCCAGAGACAATATCTCAGGATGATTAGCTCCAAACCAAGCTCCCTTCACCTTCTAGATGGATCCTCTCTTCTTTCTCTAGCAAAATCACCCCAAAATGAAGATTATAAGCCCTTTCTTGCACTCAAGCCTTCCTCACTCTCTCTAGGGTTTTCTCTGGAACAGGGTGGCCTCAAATGACCGCCATAAGGGCCTTTAAATAGGGCACAAGCCCCGAAAATTAGGGCTTCATTTAACAGCGCGGACTCGCCGAGTCCACGCATGGACTCGCCGAGTCCCTTCATTAAATCCAGGCTGGCAGATGCGCGGATCCACTCGGCGAGTCTGAGCGCCTACTCGCCGAGTCCCTCTCTAAAATTCAACAAAATACTTAAAAGAAGATACATGGGTATCCGGATGTTACAATCGGGCCCCGCCCGTTCTCGAGTCCCACTCGGCCTCGGGCCCCACCCGACATCCAGCCCCGCTCGGCCTCGGGCCTGCCCCGGCATCGAGCCCTACTCGGATTATAGATCTGTAAATCACCAGGCCGCGCCTAACATTGGGCCCCGCCCGATACACACATGATCATATAACCATACATTTGTATAAACATGTAATCTTACTGTAACATCCCAAAAATACGGTCCAAAATTTTCATTTTTAATTTAAATAATCATAAAACAAATTATTGAAAACATCGTTAAATTATCTTATGTCATAAAAACCCATATGTCACATGTCTCAAAACAAGTCATAAAAATATCAGAGTACAAATTCCAAGAACATCACAGTGCGGAAATGCTGGTGTGATGCGCTGCAGTCAAGCCGACTCCTTTCCCTTCGAAGAGGAAGTACCTAAAACCAAAACTGTAAACCATAAGCACAAAGCTTAGTGAGTTCCCCCATCATACCACATACCATACAATAAACATATTGTCATGCATATATGGGTGTTTGGCCTACCCTGCTGAGCATATTTGGGTGCCCAACCTACCCTTGTCAGGCATACCGGGGTGCCCGACATACCCCTTGTCAAGCATATGTGGGTGCTCGACCTACCCTGCCAGGCATATCTAGGTGCCCGACCTACCCTCCGATTTGTTTCAACCGGCTACGGGGACTATTTCACCCCTACCACTACCACATAATAACATAGCATAGCATATTATCAGGCGTATTTGGGTGCTCATCCTACCCTGCCGGTTTATCCCAACCAGATCCGGGGACTAGTCCCCTTCCTACCACTATCACATAATATCATAGCATTCTAACATATATAACATAACAGATAGTGACATAACAGACAATTATCCCAAAGACAATCATCTCTACTATAATCAATAGCGGGTCGGCATTGGTGCCTTAGACCCACTTCTACTGGAAGGTAACTCACCTCGAGTGTCGTGTAGTAGTTGGATTATCCTTGGTTTTAGGATCAACTCCTCTCAAACTCCTACACATAATAATCTTCTTTAATTACCCTTTCATACTCATAACCCCTTTAAGGGTCAACCCTGGTCAATGGTCAAAGTCAAAGTCCACATCCTGGTCAAATTCAACATCCTGGTTGACTCAAATCGCCGAGTTGGTCCATCAACTCGTCGAGTTCCATGAACCATAAAACCCTGGAATCTTGATCCTACTCGTCGAGTTCTTTCACGAACTCGTCGAGTTCCTCCTCATACAAAGTCGGGACATTTCGCTCACAACTCGTCTGTAACGCCCCGTTCCTGGTATGCATTTAAAACATTATTTTTCTTTTATTTTAGAAGCTACTCGACGAGTCAGTGGCCCTAACTCGTCGAGTAGCAGCGAATTAGCACGTGGAGTAGGCGTGGCGACTCGACGAGTCCATAGTTCCGGACTCGGCGAGTCTGCCAGTCTGGATGAAGCCCTAATTTTAGGGAGTGTACCCTATTTAAACACCATTATAGCCCCAAACCAGCCTCCTTCACCTCTCAGAGACTTATTCCCGAAACCCTAGCCTCCTTAAAGTGTGTGTGAGTGATTTTTTCCCTTGTGAAGGAATCTTGGTGCATTGTTGAGCAAGAAGAAGAAGGAGAAGGTAGAAGAACTCAAGGAAGAAGAAGTAGATCCAGATTATACTCCTCTTTGGCCATCCTTTCTGGTAATAAAGCTTTCATCTTGGTTATTGTATTGTTAGATCTAGTTTGTCCCCAAATTGATGGTTTTGAGCTCAAAACCCCAAATCCCTAGTGTTGAAGCTTTGTAATCAAGCCATTTCTCGGATCTAGCCTCTCTTGAGTTCCAGGAGCTCAAGAAGACCACCTTTTGGCAGCCATGGCCTTGTTCTAGACAAGTAACCCCCATTATAGCCAAGTTTGAGTGTTATTGCTTCATTGCATCATAGATACACGTAAAGTTAGCAACTTTACGTGTTCAGATTGTCCCAGAAACCCAGATCTATGAATTGGATGCACTGAAACCGATTAGAATCGACTGAATAGAAACTGCATGCAAAGGACTCGGCGAGTCGTTCTTCGGACTCGACGAGTCCGGTCGCGAGTATTAGATTCCATGTTCAGTAGTAGCGAGTCCGTTAGTGAGTGGAGTAAAGACTCAGTGAGTTAAGACATGGATCTAAGTGTAGAGGGACTCGGCGAGTCTACGCCCTGACTCGGCGAGTCCAAGGCAACCTTCTTACTCGAAAGAACAGACTCGACGAGTTGTTCATACAACTCGGCGAGTCACATACTAGACGTGTTCATATGATGAAGGAGGACTCGACGAGTTGTTCATACAACTCGGGGAGTCAGATAAAGGTTGACTTGATGTTATTATAGAAGGAGAACTCGTCGAGTCTTTGCTAAACTCGACGATTAGAGTCGGGAAGGGGAGTAGAAGGAAAGATAGGGACTCGACGAGTTGGCGGCCCAACTCGGCGAGTCAGGTCAACGTATTGTTGGCTTTGACCAGGGGTAAAATAGTCATTTTACCCTAAGATTAGTTATCAGTGTCTGATTAAGTGTCTTTTGGGAATTGTAGCCGGGGAGTTACCGGAACAGCAGTCAGGCAGTTCCCGAGGAGCATTTCAGCAGCCAGCCTTACGAGGTGGGTTTCCTTCCAGTAGGAACGGGTCTACGGCCACAATGTCGGCTCGTTTAGTTAGCAGTAGTTCTGGACTACAGTCCGATGCAGTAGTTCAGTATGCTTGGTGTCTTTGTGATACAGGCATGGTGTGTGTTATGTGTTCCGGAATATGGTCCGATGCAGTATGCAGTATATGTGTTCATATTATATGCTATGATTATGTTATGCTATGTTCAGTCAGTTCCGGACTTCAGTCTGATGCAGTGGTAAAGGCCCTAGTCTATTCCGGACTTCGGTCCGATGCAGTGGGCAAGGCCCTAGTCAGTTCTGGACTTCGGTCCGATGCAGTGGGCAAGGCCCTAGTCAGTTCCGGACTTCGGTCTGATGCAGTGGGCAAGGCCCTAGTCAGTTCCGGACTTCGGTCCGATGCAGTGGGCGAGGCCCAGTATGTGCTTTATATGTTATAGTATGGTATGTGGTAGTTTGGGGGGAGCTCACTAAGCTTCGTGCTTACAGTTTCAGTTTTGGTTTCAGGTACTTCAACTAGCAAAGGGAAGGGCTCGGGATGATGGCATGGCACACACCACAGTTTTAGCCTGGGAGTTAGACTCTGATATTTTGATATGATCTTGACACCAGTTTCGATTTGATAAATTTATTATGACATTTTGAGATACACGATTCATGGTTTTATCTTTTAATAATTGATATTATGGTTTAGTAAAGTTTTTAAAAAAACTTTTGGGTTGTATTTTTGGGATGTTACATCGTCGAATTCCTCCTTGAACTCGTCGAGTTTTTCAATCTTCAAACCCAAAAACATGTCCAACTCATTGAGTCATCTCCTAGACTCGACGAGTTTGCCCAGTAACAGAAAAGGTTGGGGAACCACGACCCAACTCGCCAAGTTGCATGAACAACTTGTCGAGTTCCCCATAGTCTAAACCCATTCAGTCATTTTCAGTCGAGTTCAATGCTTCCAACCCATTGATCTGGTCCCTTAGAACTAAGTTACCACGTAAAGTAGCTAACTTTACGTCCATGCATGGTGTCATGAAGCTAGAAACACCAAAACTAAGCTATATAAGGGATCTAGGGCATGGGGAAGGGCCAAGGCTTGATAAATCTGGCAACTTTAAGCCTCATGAGCTTATGCGTGCCTAGATCTAAAGTCAAAACCTCATGATACCCTAAAATCCCGAAAATGACTTCAATATGGCCCAAAAGTAACAAAATACAACCCTAAATGAAGATCTAAGCAATGGAAAGCCAAGGTATCAACTTTATACCTCAAGTGAGTCAGAAATGCAGCTCAACTTTCTGGATCTAATGGCTTGCTCTTGAATCTTCAAGCTTCTCCTTCCTTCTCAAGCTTCAAAATCACCAAGAACACACAACAATGGCTCAAAAACACTCAAAGGTGGATTAGGGTTTCGTGGTTAGGGTTTGGGGTGATGAAGGCTGCAAATGAGGCCACACTTTGGAGATTAAGGTGCTTAAATAGGGTGCAAAACCTAAAAATTAGGGTTTCACTCTGGCAGCCCTACTCGTCGAGTTGAGGCTCTCAACTCATCGAGTAGACTTCAAGTCCCGCATCCAAATTCCATTCCTACTCGATGATTTTGGGGCCTCCAACTCGTCGAGTCCTTTTGCAAAAATGAATATTTTGCTTTAAAATACATACCAGGATCTGGGCGTTACAAATCTCCCCCACTTATTTTATACTTCGTCCTCGAAGTCTGTTGCGTCTGGGAAAAGCTCTGGGTAGTGCTCCCTCATCTCGTCCTCCGACTCCCAAGTCCATTCTGAGCCCTTTCGGTGCTGCCATTGCACCTTCACTAACTCAACCCTCTTGTTCCTCATATCCTTCGTCTTCCTGTCGATGATGGCTACCGGCCGCTCGATGTAGTTCAGGATGTCATCCACCTGAATATCCTCTAGAGGCACCACCGCAGAGTCATCTACCAAGCACTTCCGCAGCTGGGAGACAGGAAATGTGTTGTGGATCTAACTAAGCTCGGCGGGCAGATCCAGCCTATGCGCCACCTTGCCCACCCGGGCTATAACCTTGAAAGGACCAATGTACCTGGGGACCAACTTGCCCCGCTTCCTGAACCGGATGACACCTTTCCAAGGTAACACCTTCAGGAGAACCATATCTCCTACCTAAAACTCCAGATTTGAATGACGCTTGTCGGCGTAACTTTTCTGTCGACTCTGAGCAGTTTGAAGCCTGCTCCGGACCTGTTGGATCCTCTCTGTCATCTTGAGTACCACTTCGGTACTCCCCATGATCCTCTGCCCAACCTCGCCCCTAGGGGTGTTATTCGGTTTGGTTTTTCGGTTTTCGGTTTAAACGGTTCGGTTTTATTGGTTTTTTTAAATTTTAAATCTAACCATAACCAAACCAAATAAGGTTCGGTTTAATCGGTTTCAATTTATTCGGTTATGGTTTATTCGGTTCGGTTTAACGGTTAAACCGAATAAAATTCAGCACGTAAAAATAAATATTAAACTAAAAGAAAAAAAAACTTACTAAACAAACTATTACCAAATAAAGAAACTCCATTAATATATAAAATATTATATTCAAATTGTAGAGATAGGTTAATATAATTTTAATCGTATATGAAAATGAAAGAAACGACTAAAGGTATTTGGTTAATTAGTTTTTGCTTTTTAATACAAAATATAAAACAATTATAACTTTATAATGGTTAATAACTAAAAAAGTCATAAATCTTAGTAACTAATCAATAGATTTATATATATATATATATATATATATATATATATATATATATATATATATATATATATATTAGCTTATTCGGTTTTTTCGGTTTAACCAAAACAATGAAAATTTAACCAAAAACCAAACCGAATAAGGTATCATTATACGGTTAACCAAACCAAATTAACCGAAAACCAAATAACCCGAACCAAATAAACCAAACGTCATTTGGTTCGGTTTGGTTATTCGGTTTTGGTTTTTTATGACACCCCTACTCGCCCCATCATATCGGGGTTCTGCACTTCCTCCCATATAACATCTCGAAGGGAGGACGGTCGATACTCGCGTGGTAGCTATTATTACAGGAAAACTATGCCAAGGGAAGCTAGGTATCCTAACTACCACCAAAGTCTAAGACACACGCTCGCAGCATATCCTCCAAAGTCTGGATGGTCTGCTCGCTCCAACCATCCGTCTGCGGGTGAAAGGTCGTACTAAAATGCAGACGAGTACCCAACTCGTCGTGAAACTTCTTCCAGAATCTGGAAGTGAACCGTACATCTCTGTCAGAAATCACAAAAACTGGCACTCTGTGTCGAGCTATTACCTGTCTGATGTAGATGTCAGCCAACTTCTCGGCCGAAATGCTCTCCTGGATCGGAATGAAGTGAGCACTCTTGGACAACCAATCCATGATGACCTAAATCGAATCCACTCCTCGTGCGGTCTTGCGAAGCTTCGTGATAAAATCCATAGTAATGTCCTCCCACTTCCACACATGGATATCCAACGGCTGCGTCTTGTCGTGAGGCCTTTGGTGCTCTGCCTTGACCTTCCTGCAGGTCAATCATCTCTCAACGTACCAGACTACATCCCGCTTCATGCAGGGCCACCAGTAATCAGGACGAAGATCTCTATACATCTTCGTCGCCCCGGGATAGATGGAAAATCTGGACTACTGTCTACTAGCATTTGACTACTATCTACAGACAAGAAATAATTTATAAATGCATGGACCTATATTTTTTGGGAGTGCAAACAATTAGTTTAAATGTAGAAACATTATAAAATGTAAAGAAATAATAGAAATTTGGAAAACAAATATACCACCCAGCCAATAGCCAGAAAACAAGCTTGGAAACGATCCATCAAATCTATTTTGATGTGAGTGTGAGTATGCAGTTTGGTTCGCCTTAGGTTATGAAAGTAAACAGGAAAGTGGTTAAATCTTTCTTCATGCTCAGGGTTCGAGAAACTCATTTCGAATCAGTTATAAGAGACAATTACCAATTACTTGGTGTGCCTAAGGTTGTGAAGGTAAGGGTCTTACCACATGCGGACACATATTTATGTAGGAGCCGGAAAATCAGATTAAAATCCAAAATGCAAGGTCCATAATGTATTGTCATTTCGAACTGTAGCATTGTCGTTTCAAACAGTATTTCTGTGTAAGGTGTATGGTAATTTGACTACTCCTTGATATTATTTGACTACAGTTTCATAGACTTTGACTACTACTTTCTAGCATGCGTAATATATTTTCATTTCGAACAGTAGATTTGTCATTTCAAACAATATTTTTGACTACTACTTTTTAGCCTGCATAATGTATTGTCATTTCAAACTGTAGATTTGTCATTTCAAACAATATTTCTGTGTAAGGTATTTGACAATTGGACTACTCTTTGACATTATTTGACTACGGTTTCATAGACTTTGACTACTACTTTGTAGCCTGCATAATGTATTGTCATTTCGAACAGTAGATTTGTCATTTCAAACATTATTTTTGAGAATCCACATAATTGTTTGTCAGTCCTTTTTCTTATTTAAGTACTCCTTTAATATTAAACAAACTAATAACGAAATTCAAAAATGTCCTCTAATCAAACAACTTCTTCCAATGCAGCTGCTCCATCCAATACTCCGCGTCCATGGACGATAAGAGAGGCGATGGTCATAATATGATGTTGGATGAACGTTTACGAGGGTGTAACAACCATGGTTACCCCTAATTTCTTTGAAGGTGATCAATGGATCCGCATAATAACTATGTTTAACCTCTCGTTGGGAGTAGGAAAACACCGGGTTCAAGCAGATATTGTTGGTAAGTGGATGGATTTAAAGGAAAAAATCACATGGTTCAATCGATGATATCATCATCTTAAAAATAGTAATTATTATTACAAACATGAGGAAGATCTTTTAGAAATTATTAAAGATCATTACATTTTCGAGCATGAGGGAAGTGACTTCGAGTGTGAGGATGCTTGGATTCTAATTAAAAGTAACCAATATTTCATGTAGAAGGCTCTTTTATGTGAAATGTCTTATGTAATGTTTGCTACTCGTGTATCTCGTTTTCTATAATGTTTTATGTTTTTGTTTTATTTTTCATGGAATAAAGTAGATAATAAGTGGGGTACTAGATTTAATTAATAATCTCAAAAGTGCAGTTTAATACACGCAATACAAATTACAAATACGGGAATTCATTACTTTCCTACATTAATCTAAGGACATTTTAAATCAAATGTGCTGTCGAAATCAAAAGTACGGTACACGCTTTCGTTCTGTGACCCGCTTCCGGATGCCAATTCATCAATCGTTATCCCCTTTTGTGTCGATTTTCTCCTCCCCCTAAATCTGCTCCCCGAACCCCTACCCTTACAATTGTTTCTCGTATGTCCAAATTGACCGCATGTAGACTATTCTTGTTGTATGGGACGCTTATTCTTGTCGTATGGGACGCTCACCTTGCGACGAAATACGGCCAATGTTTCTTGGCCTACCCGAATGATGTTTCTCCATTATGGGTGGTTTCACAATCATCAAATCATCAGGGATCTCCCACTCAGATGGACTTGCCAAAGGGTTCACACACTCCTCGTAAGTTTTCCTCAGTGTCTCTGTAAAGTAAGCTTTTAAAGCAAATTTTGAACAGTCTTCGTAACGGTTCATTGTGAGCACTTTTATGACATGGCCACAAGGTTAGCCATCTATTTTCCACCGCCTACATGTACAGGTTCTTCGTTCGAAATCAACAATGACACTTTTGTGAGTAGATCTTTTCACTTCAAATCTACTATTTGAGATAGGATACACCATCCAATTATTACAAACATTCTTATTTGCTTGTATAATCGTATCAACCCATGGAGTGAGTGTTGTTTTTGCTTCAGCTAAAAAAATAGACATAATTTCATAATATCATACAAGTAGTAAAATAACATTTCAAGTACTATTATATATAAAATATTAGTACCTTCATATTGGCATCTTTCTTGCAAATCTTGACATTGAATTTATCGACTCCGCACTATTTAATGTCATAAGAAAATACTGATTCCTAAGAAAATGTGCCCTAACCCATCTTTCTGGATTGATGTTTTGTAGGTATTCCCATACACCAACATTTACCCTTTTAATTTTTTTCATCCCATTATTGAATTTTCTAATAGTATAGGCTTTGCATGTCTCCCAAAATAATGACTGTATTGTATCGCTGCTTCGAAATTTTGCTGAAATGTTGAAATACAAATGGATACCACATATTCCATGATAGGCGTGAGGAAATATATTTGCAATTGACGTTGCTATGGATGGATCCCAATCTGATATGAATGTAAGGTCCTCCATGTTGCCTATACATTCACGTAGTTTTCGAAGGAACCAAGACCATGTCTCCGTACATTCACTTTTGCATATGGCATAAGCAACAAGCATAATTTGGTTTTGACCGTCCATTGTCACTGCAAGCAACATCGTACCCTTGAATTCACCCTTTAGGTGACCAACATCAATTATTAGGGTCGGCCTACAATATTTGATGAACGCTTGTACCTATAATTATTTGTAATTGCATTAACAAATACTAATTAGGATTCATATGTTATATTTGTTATAAAAAATATCACTGCTTACCGAGTAACCCAACGTGATATACACGAACTCAAACCGATCATCATTGTCTGTTCTTATTTAAGTAACAGTTCCTAGATTATGTTTGACCAAGTTGTGCACATATGCTGGTAGTTTGGTGAATGAATCCTCTTTGGTACCTCTTAACATCAACAACACATATTGTTTTGCCTGCAATGCCTGTTGGTATGTAATATTGATTGGAAATGTCGAATTGATGTCCCTCACAATTTCTTTACCCCGATAAACTCTCTTATAATCTCTGGCTAATATTTCAGTGATAAAGTGGCCGAGAACGTTTTTCTTTGATTGTCGATGATTAGACTTCAAGTTTGTTGCACAACATGTGTGTTGGTCAACAACTTTTGTGACTTGGAAAACAGTAGTCGATTTGATTCCCCTTGCCCTAATCATCCAAGAACAATTTTCTACCAAACAAACCACCACGAACCTTTCTTTGCTCGATCTGGTAGTCTTTTACTGCTTACCTTGTTCCATGGATTGTTTTCCAATTGCAAGATTGAGCAACTCTTAGTTATAAAAAATGTATAGAACCTTAATCTCTTCATTTATATCCACCCTCTGACATTGAATGTTCACATCATCGTTTACAGAACATGAAGGCAATGGGGGAATACCATGAAACATGGTATATGAATAAATAAGTTTAGGTTCATCATCAAATTTTTCTCCGTTAGAATCACTCCCTAGGTCGGATATATCTAACTTGTCACATTCCGAAACTCGTTGTATCCTTTTAGTTCACCATCATGCAAAAATGGAACTTCTTGTTTTCCAGATTTATTACCAACCTTATTGACCACGACTAGTGGTTTTTGGTCAAAGTAATGATTTGCACCCACATCATTAACATATGTACCAACATCATTATCACAGATATACTTATAATTCTCGGGTTTCACATACATAATCGGTTCTGGCACTACGTTTACATTTTCAACGACACTATGATATTGACTTTTACTTGGACTTTTAAAATTACCTATTGCGGTGTTGCTCTCTTTTCCGCTTGATAAGTTAGCTGCAGATGCCTTTCTTATATCAACCACTTCGTTACCCCAAACACCTTCTTCAACCACCACATAGACAGACACAAATTTATCTCCAACGACATTTATTACCTTTATCAGCTTTCTAATATCACAATTATCATCAATACCACAATAATAGAGTTGTTCGGGATGTTGATAAGCCAGACTAACTTTTGATTCTTCGGGAAGACCCATCTTGCACTTCACCAAATAAACAAATTTAGTGAACGTGGTGGTTTTGTAAAATTCAACACCTAAATAAAACATTATCGGATTGTATCTCGGTGGCCAGACATATGATAGTTGGGAATTAACAAACTCCCATCTTCCATCTGTAATAAGCAATACGAAATACTCATTATGTAACATACACGTTCAGTTATCGTGTTATGTAATTTTAAAAGTGAAAAATATAATGAAATATTATATGGATTTGAGCGTTGAGTTCTAACAGATAGTTTTTACTAGAAATGAAGTAAAACTATGTTTAGAATCACTCGGAAAATATTGAAAGTCTTATGAGATTCCAATCTAATATTGAAATTTAACGAAAATATAAAATTTGAAAGAAGTAAAATTTTATTATTGAAAGTTTTAGAGAATCCCGTTAGAAACATTTAGACGAAAGCCTCATCGAAATTCGAGTTATAACGAAGAAGTTATAACTAATTGAAGTTTCGCGACAGAACCGGCACGACGCCGTATAGCGTAAAAAGTGAGTTTTCGATAAACTACTTTTTAGCCTTAGTAATCTAAATGAAAGTCGTAGTATTCGTTAAGCTGAGAACTTTCATAAAAAGAACGTCTAAATCTGACTTCGTATGAGGAAGTTATGATTTTTCTAAGTTTTGGTATAGACAGTTAAAAACTCGAAATAAAGATCGAGTGATTTTTAGCCGACACAACCTAAACGATAATCGAAGGTCTCGTTAATAGTAGTACAACGGTAAAAATACAAACGAAAACAGACGTCAGATGAAGAAGTTATGAAATTTTAACGGACTTTTCTTGTCTCAGCCCGTTAAAAATATAATATTAAAAATAAAGTCAAAATTAACCGACGGAGTCTAAATGAAAGATGTAGAGCATAATCTCACCTACGCGTGGATATAAAGAACGTCAAAAACAGAGCTCGTATGCAAAAGATATGGATTTTTGAAGTCCAGAGCACAAACTTCGAGAATTTGACTGCATTCACGACGTGAACACAGTGTTTACGACGTGAACTCAGTGAACGACGCGTTTTGAGCCTAGAAGACACACGGAAAGCCTAGGGGATGACCAGAATCAAAGTCACAACGTGAGAGTCGAATTTTCAGCCTATAAATAGAAATCGAGCCCTCCAGTTTTAGGTTACAATTTCTCACTCTCTCTCACTTTTTACTCTCTTCCAAGCTACTTTTAACCCCCTAAAGTCCCGGTATCATCCCTAAAACCTAAAGCAAGTCCCGACGCCCTGAAGTTCCCGAGAAAATCATCTTTCCAGTCGAAACTCTGCCCGCATAAAGTCCGGATTTTAACTAAAATCATCGGTTTCGTCAAAGAAAGTCATATATAGAAACGAAGTGCTGCCTGAATCGTCATATCATTATTCGGTTAATTCACGGTGCGTTCAATATATAGGAACAATTGTATGTTATGTGTTATATGTTCTATGTGCTTTTCCATGTTATCATCTCGTGTTATTATTTCCGCTATTTTGATAGCAAAGTTGTACCTTTGGCCATGTGATCAGTGAAAGGACTTAGATTCACAGTGGTATTGGTACGTAGCCTCTAGCCATGTAGAGCATGTCTCGTAAGAGAATGGCTTCTATTCTATGGCATTGGCAGAAGGTTAGACAGGGCTGAAATCCTGAAATCTACCAAAATGTTTAATCAGAAAGTGTATATCTTCTGTGCCATTTGGGCCGAAGTGTGTCACACCCCCAAACCAAGGATGGCGGAAACGTCCGGGGGTGGCAGACTTCTTGTATAGTATCACAACAACGAGTATAATAGTGCTCATAGTAAATACAACCATCATAAATATAATTAAAAAAGTTACACCATCGTATGAGTTTACATGTTTCAAAATCAATTACATTATGATGACAAAAATGTATCAATTGACGTCTTGCGTCCCATCCTCAAAAGCAGTTGGTTACCTGTTTCACTGGTTTCCTGAGAATACAAGTAGTTTTGAAAGAGTGTTAACAATTAAGTTGGTGAGTTCATAAGCTTTTGGATGAAATGTTGGAAAAACCTTTTGTTTGTAAATGTAAATGAATACCCAAGAAAAATCCAATATTTTCCTTATACAAAGTCGTGTAGTCTTAAATCCCAAGACTGAGAGTATGCAATTTTAGATAGATAAAACCCCTTTTTGTAAAGTAGCATTTTCCCGTAAACTTGAAATGTTGTTAACTCCCTATGTGAGTCGTTATAACCATACTATAACTAGAATGAACATGCTACAACGTTTTTCAAACGTCAAGATCCTATGGCTTTTGTCACCCGTAGACCTGCAGGTCCAGCTGTAGCTATCAGCAAGGTGTGGGGTGTCAATCCGGATATAGATCTATACACAATTATCACGCTCTCCTTACAAGAGATTCTGGTTATAACTTACAGGATTTTTTAACCCGTACTCTAAGAGTATAATTGAAGAATTGTCTCACAACTTACGTTAACGAGTTTACGTGTAGTGTTTGAGTAAAAATCTTTTCTGTGGTGGAAGTGAAATCTCCCTTTGTGTACTAAATTAGTGATGTGAATTTCATAAATTATACCTATTATAGTTTATCATGTAGTAATTGAAAATCCGTTTGTATTATGGTAAGACCCTTCGTGTGTATGTAATAGCTTAACCAATGCATAACTATACTTATTATATTTCATCTTGCATTATTTGTAATTACAAAGGACTCTTATACTTCATAGAGTATTTTCTGTTTATATAAATATATCACAACAGAAAAACACATGCAAAATATGAAGTCATCAAAGATTACACTTTGCTCAACATGTTACAAAGTGTTACGAAAATTGTAAGATGTTAACTCGTTTTTAACCTTTCTATACTGTTTTAGAAAAATCATAGAAAAATCATAAGAAATCAAAAACTGAATCCGTAAACTCTGAGAGTTTAGAAAACGTGTCTAGTTTGTTCATAAATTTTATTATGATCTTTAGAAGTCTCTAATATGTGTGGAAATGTTCATATTCACAGACTGGTCCGAATTCGTTTCTGAAATGATAGGCAGTTTTGTAAAAATCACCATAAATTGTAGAAAAATCGTATTGAGATGTGCAAGTAGTCATTTTAAAGGTATGAACCTGAACTATTTTCTTATTACATAGTTTTGAAATATGTTAAGTTTAAGATGGTCAAAACAGTCCGTGAATGGAACTAAACTTTCCTGTTGAAAGCTGATGTTTGAGTTTAGTTAAGTTTTTGGTATTTTAACTTGTATTATCCCCCTAAAACTTGAATAAAACATGATAATGTGGGGGATGAACTCACCTTGAGTGATCTCTTAGGATGGATGATGAAGAGAAGAAGTTTCCAAGTCAAGAACACTTGGGAGTTGCTTGAAGATTTGAAGATTCTATGAACAAATATGATGATATTTGTGTAAAGATTCCATGATTTGGGTGAAATAGTGTAAGATAATCAAGTGAAAGATGAAATTAATTACCCAAAAGTGAAGGAGAATGCTCAATAACAGCCTTGAATTTTCGAGTTTAGAGAGAGTGAGTGAGAGAGAGAAATGGGTTTGCTCTTTGGTGAAGGAGTGAATAATGTGGGAGTAGAGATGAAGATCTTCAGCCCTTGAATCAAGATCCTTTGTTGGAGAAAGAGAGTGAAAGGACAAATAGTTGACTAGGTAGGGAGGAATAGTGACTGAGGATGGTCATAAAGTGGGTATGGGAGGTTGTTTGTGCCTTTGCTTTAAGGAAAAGTCAACACTCCACCTCAATATCTTACCCAAAAGATTTTATTCTTAGACTAAGATTTTCCCCCAAAAGTGATTAAAATATGAATATATAGGGTTTCATATGCCAAAATACGAGTTTGGGTGAAAATCCCGCGTTAAAATCACGAAAAAAGAGCTTAAAATGAAGTCGGGGTCGAAAACCAGGAAAAAGGAGCGAACTTGCGAAGTCTGAGGTGAGGGTTCGACCTTTGGTGCTTAGAACCGAAGATAGGTTCGGGTGTGATGAGAACCAAAAGGAGGGTTCGGTCCGAGCAGCATCGCAGGCGAACACGGAAGAGGGACCGAAAGTAGGATGGAAGCGAAATGGACCGAGAGCAGGCGGAGCTTCGGTCCGAAGGGACTTGATCCGAACCGAAGGTGAGTTCGGTCCTATAAGGGGAGTTCGGTTCTAGTAGGTTTCGGGTCTAGGAGGCTTCGGTTCTTAGGGTTTCGCTTCTAAGAGGTTCGGTTCCTAAGAGGTTTCGGTTCCTTAAGGCTGTTTCTCCATTTATCTTCCCGTTTCGAGTTGTTTTTTATTAAATTAAGGGTCATGATGCCCCGAGTGATTATAAAAAGTTGAAAGAGATTTTGAGAGAGATTTGGGAGAGAGAGATATATATAGCGAGAGAGATTGAGAGAGACTTTTTCTGCGACTCTTGCGAGTGTTTAACTTCGGAACGCAAGGTTTGAAAACCCCGTTAAGCCTCGTTATGAATGTTATACGCCCCCGAGGGGTACGGAATAATGTTTTACCAAGTAGTTTCATCACTTACCCTGATTAGGATTTAAGAATTCTGAACATATGAATTTTCCAAGTGATAACTTCTTATTAAAATAGCGAGTTGTACAGTAGTAACATAGTATAAACCCTAATATACAAGGGTTAGCTGAGTTGACCGGTTTGACTTGTTGACTTTATTTGACTTTGACTTGACTAGAAATTGACGGTTGTCACAAAGTGTTATTGATGTATATCAAGTATTGAAATTGTTATGTCTTATTGATTGATATGGAAAGCTTGTCGCATGATTCACATATGCCTTTGTTGTTCCTTGTTCCCTTTGCTTCTGCCATATTGAAGTATATATATGGCATAACGTTATATTGTATCTATTATTGAACTCACTAAGCGTCACCGCTTACCCCTCTCAATGTTTAACAATTGTAAGAGATAAGTAAACAGTATAGTCGTATACTGTTGAAAGGTTTAGAATAGTTATAATATTACTTTTGTATTTAGGGATCATGTATGTATAAAAGTATAGTAACCTGGGTAGTTGTGTAATATATAACATTTTGTAATAGTCGGTTTGTATCCAGTAGTTTGTAATCACTTTATCAATGTAAAATATTGTTTTTATGAATATGCATGTAGCATGTTTTGGAGTGACAATGTCTTTAGTACGAAAGTTAGGGTCTTTCACATTACAACTCATTCTGTTAATTTTGAGAAAAAAGAAGTTGAAGAAGAAAAATTCTCAAATATGAAATAATTCCACAAATATAGAATACTTATGATATATATTAGGTTCAAGATAGTAGTCAAATCTGACATAAAAGTAGTCAGGTTTAGCAAAATAGTAGTCAAATTTAGCAAAAAATTAGTCAAATTTACCCAAAAAGTAGTCAAATTTACCAGAAAAAGTAGTCAACAAATTCAAAAAAGTATTCTACATTTTAGCAATAAATAATTTTATCAAAATAATTGTTAAAAAACTATTCTTTATTTTACAAAATATATTTTTTATCAAAATAATTGTCAAAAAACTACTCTCCATTTATTTAAAAAAAAATTATAAAATTGTAGACTTTTTACCCAGAACCGTAGGTTACGGTTTGGGAAACCGTACTTCGTCGAGAGGAAACCGTAGGTTATAAAATAACCTATGGTTTTAGATGTTCCAAATGAAAAAAAATTATACTTAACCCGAAACAATAGACCATTTGGCGAAACAGTAGAACACTCTAATTACCTACGGTTTCGTGGACTATTTTTGGACAATTGCTAATTTTTGGCTAAAAATGGTTAAGTAATTAGTTAATTAGGCTAGATTAATAATTTTCTCAAAAAAAATACTTATGTTATTAATGTAATAACCTTATTAAATAGTAGCTGTGTCCAATTATCGCGTAATACTTACATCAAATGGGAGAAAAAGACGGAAAAAAGTTATTATATCGACCTAAAAATGCTCCCGAAGGAAGATGGATGGTCGCACGTCTAAATGAGGAAAACTCCAACGAAAACTCAAACCAATTAATATGTTACCAATATCCCTGATGGAGCAACAACGACTGAGTTTAGGAAGTTATTATCATCATTTGGGAAGCTGACGGACATATACTTCGGAGAAAAGAAAGGAAAAATTGGGAAAAACTTTGGATTCATAAGATTCCTCGGCGACAAATATGTGAAGGCTCTAGAACAGCAATTAAAGGGAACGATGTGCAGAAATAATATGTTAGAGATTAACGTGGAGAAGCAGAAAAGAAAGGAGGTGCAGAAAAAAACCTATCCCGGTAAGCAATCCAATCCTTACTACTTCCAAAAAAGCTTCATACTCCACCGTAAATACTAATTAACAGAGGGTTCTGGGACAGAAGATCTTTTGCGGATGTTGCAAGACATAAAGAAGGAACTACAATCCCCTTGAAAGCACCAACAACCCCGATACAACTAACAGAAGATGACTCAATGGTGCGATGGATGGGGGGAAAAGTGTTAACTGGAGAAGCAAAATCTTTTCTACACTTATGTCACATGTCATCACTTATATCCATTCGTTATGATAAATGGGTAGAAGTAAAATACACAGGTGATCTGGGAATTCTTTTAAGATTTGACCGTCCGGAATCAGCAAATGAATTTCTATTGAATGAGGCAAGATGGAAAGAAATGTTTAAACAACTCTCGATAGGGGATCCAACGAATGAAAGCTTCGAAAGAACAGCATGGGTTAAGATTGTTGGATTGCCACTCAAATTTTGGTGTGAATCAAATTTCGCCAAGATCATTAACAGGTATGAAAAAGTTGTCGCTTCCTTTGAGGATTACAAACACATAGTCAATATCTCCTGTTTTAAGCTAGGTATCCTTACTAGTCGTAAGACAAAACATCAATGAGGAAGTCCCGATAGAAATTGGCAGCAAGTTTGTAATGGTTGATATTGTTGAAATTGAAAACTCTTTCTCATTTGATGATGACAAACACCCATATCTGTCTGAAATTGAAACAATGAATGACAACCAGAAAGAGCCCAAAAGAAAAGAAACATGTGGTGAAAAAGGAACCTTGGAGGAAGGGGAATCCCTTCCTGACGAGGCTGGAATGACTGATCTTATGCCTTCTTCATCGGACACCCAAAGGATGTCAACAGGAGAACCCATGGAGCTCGAGCCAATTATTTATAATATATTAATACCCCAGCCTGTGGAAACAAATTTGGGCTTCCACGACGAAACCATAATTAACAAAGCAGATAAAATTCCAATGGGATGGTTTGGTCCGTTTCCGGCCAACGGCTCATCACATGCCCCACCTACAAGTAATTGTGATATTGATCTGCTTCAATCGCTTGGTAATACCTCACGCAAAAGGAGAAGAGCAAGGACTCTAGAAGTTACTAATGATCCTGCAAATACAACACAAATCCCCCCACAAGTTACACTAGTTTCAATACATACCCCCATCGACTTGAACACCGAACCTTCCCTTACAATTTCAAGTGTGGATTGACTAGAATCCTCTAATATCGAAGGTCTTAATGAAATTAAGAAAAAAATTAAGATTGGAAATGAACTTGGGTTTGAGATCACAATGGGATACCCCATCGTGACAGATATTATGGGTGAAGGTGGTGACAAGAAGTTTGACGAATGAATCTCATAACACTAAATATTCGTGGTATTAGAGAAGATTAAAAATTATTTTGGGTTCGTTGATTAGTGAGACAACATAAACTCTCGTTCATTGCTATACAGGAAACCCAATTGGTTGATGCAGACAATATAAAAGTGGCGAGTTGTTGGGGATCTGATCAATGTGATGCAGATAGGGTCCATGCAATGGGTAGATCAGGAGGCCTAATTAACATATGGTATCCTCTTGTATTTACCTCATTTGAGGTTATCAAATCTCATTACTGCCTAATTAACATTGGAAATTGGATGGGAATTGGTAAACTGGTTGTTTTAGCCAACATTTATGGCCCTCAATCCATATCTGATAAGAAGAAACTATGGGCGGACCTCCTCAATCTAAAAGAGAGAAGAGGTGGGATTTGGATAGTAATGAGAGATTTCAATGCCGTTCAGAGGGCTGAAGAGAGATTCCACTTGAATTTTTGTTCGCGAATTGCTATGGGATTTAATAGATTCATTCATGAAGGAGGTTTGATTGATCTCAAAATGGGTGGTCATAGGTTCACCTGTTTCTGTCATGACGACATGAAATTAAGCAAATTAGACAGATTCTTAGTATGTTCTGATTTTTGCTCTCTACATCCAAATGTCACTGTGACTGCACTCCCTAGGGAGACTTCGGACCATTGCCCCGTCCTTCTTTCAACTTCAGCAGTCAACTTTGGACCCATACTTTTTAGATTTTTTTAACTCCTGGATGGATAGGGATGGTTTTTTGAGATGCATGGCTTCACTTTCAAGGTTTTGGCACTGCTGGCAGCTTGCTTGCTGCCAAACTTAAGCATCTCAAAAAGAAGCTCAAAGAATGGAGGGCGACGACTTACCCTAAAGAAGTGGAAGATCTAAAGTTGTTAAAAAATAAGGTGGACTCGCTGGAACAAGGTTGTTGACTAATTTTGAGAAAGGAGAAAAGCGTGATGGCTTCAAAAAAAATCGTTGAACTCGAAAAACTCATTAGTCTTGATCTTAAACAAAAATCAAGAATTCATTGGGCGATAAATGGTAATGAAAATACCATATTTTTTCATGGATGGGTAAGCAATAAGAACATGAAAAATAACATCAATGGGATCATGATTAATGAAATATGGAACACGAACCCGACTGAAATTAAAGTGGAAGCACATCGGTTCTTTCAAAGCAAATTCAAGGAGAAATGGCCATCCAAACCCAAGTTTCATAATCCCCTGTTTGTGACAACCCAAAATTTCTATCTCATATAGCCATTCAATTCAATCAAAGTCAGACTCATTTCCGCTATATTTTAGCAATGTTTAGAGCATGTTTAAGTGTTCTAAGCCTAGTACAATCAAGGTTTGGGTTAGGGATGAGTTACCCTAAGTCATAGTATTGCATTTCGGGCCAAACACTCCTTCAAGAGGAGTGTACGGCCGTACACATGGGTGTACGGCCGTACACCCCCTTATGGCCGTACACTCCCCCTATATAAGAGATACTTAGTCATCATTCAACACTTTTCACACCTCCAAGTCAATAAATCGGGTTTTCTCTCTCTCTACTATCATCAAAACTCTCACCTAGATCTTCAAAGATGTAAGTGTTTCCTACCTTAGTTTGTTGTTACATTGCTTTAACTAGTGATGAATCCATGTTTTCATTCCATGTATTTCATCTTTGGTTAGATCTTCATCTTTCACCAAGAACACCAAGAACACACACTAGTTCTTGGTGGCTGTAAACCCTCATCAAGCCTCCAAAATCATGAGTAACTGCTTCCTATGCTTATTATCTACTATAAACACTTGTTATTCTTCTTAAAATCGACCATCTTAGCAAGAACATGAAGGTGTACGGTTGTAGACCCTTGTACGACCGTACACACCTCATTAGGCCGTAAACCCTTATTGATGCTCATAGTTGGCCTTAAACTCTCCTTAAAGATAAGCATGGGACTAAGAACACTTCCTTGATGCTAGATAGGACCTTGAAACACCATAAAACTCATGATCATTAATAGTGTATGGCCGTACACCCTTTCTACGGCTGTACACCCTTGTTAGGGTGATAACTTTGAACCTAGAACACTTCCTAGACACTTGTTACCCATTAGAACTTCAGAACCTTTGAATCCCTATGAATCAAGACCCAAATGTCACCATTATTGGAGTGTGTATGGCCGTACACCCATTGGCCGTACACCCTCTGGCCGTACACTCTCTTGAGTGGCCGCAAACCCATTTAAGTCAATCGCATGTGATTGTAACACATAGTTTCAAGTGTTTCCTAGTCCCTAAGGGTGTTTCCTTGCATGTTGGTTGTCCAAAACACTAATTACATGCCCATATATGCCATTATATGTCATTTAGGACTCATTTGTGTCTCGGGAATTCATTCGTGGAACTAATCATCCTTATGCAAACCTTCATTCGAAACGCTTACTACAGGTGAGTTCATACCCTTACATTTTTCCGAGTTTTTAATGTTTTCAGGGGGGGAATACAATCTAAACATAAATGATTTTATGAAAATTATACAAAAGGATTTCAATAAATATAAAATGGATGCAATCGATACAAACATATAGTTTCTATACTTTTATAAAATATTTAGATATTTTATCCCTTCTGTATTATGCTGAGCATAAGGGACGTTTTCAACTTACAAGCTTAACCATATAGTTTTCAGATTCATACAAGGTTATACATATACAATCACACAAACTATAATAGGTATAGTTTGGGAATTCATACAAGGTTATACATATACAAACACACAAACTATAATAGGTATGGTTTGGGAATTCATTAATCGGTTTACAAACTTATCTTTTATAAACCTCTCCGTTATTTATAAAAAGGGATTTTCTTGTATTATTACTTGTAAAGTCGTTAATCTAGTTGGAGACACGTCCTTGGGCGCTTACAAACATAACTAACTGGAGGACTACCCTTATGATCCAGAGTCTCCTCGAGGGAGAGCGTGGGTTTGTGTATAGATCTATACGAGACTGACTATCCCGCACCTTGCTGCTAGCTACAGTAGGACCGACAGGTCTACGGGTGACAAAGTCATAAAGGATACTGGTGCCCAATTCGCACCATATCAAGTTTAGTATGGTCATAAAACTCGCAAGTAGATAACAACGATATATTTATGTAGTAATATACTTTTCATGAACAATGATTATTTAGCATAAGTATGGAAAATACATGGTTTCTTTATGAGAAATAAAACTACTATACATACTGGTAATAACCAAGGTTTCAAACGGAACATTTTATTCATATTAGCGATAGCCAGGGTTTTCATGCAGAACATACTATACAAAGGTTTTTGTACAAGAATACACACATACTACAGTTGATATTAATTAAAATACAAACTAACATTTTTCTATACTACAACAGAATACAATAATAAGCATTTATAGTTAATTCTATAATTCCTTAGTTTAGGCATCAGGGTTACGTATGGGACATATTCGATAGACTGTGGAATGTGTGGTTTCTGCCTCATTTCCTGTTCCTTGTTTGGTTGTGGACTTAGGGCAAATCCACATAGTCAACTGTCTATTCAATGTTGGTTTATTCGTGGCTAGCATGAACTAAGTGGTTATAGATGGAACTGATATTATCTCACTCTTACTAAAGAAAATATTGGATTTTCTTGGAAACATATAGACATTTTCACTGATTCATTAACAGGTTTTTATTACAAAAAGATACTTATGAACTCACCAGCTTTTATGCTGATACTCTTTTTCAAAACCGCTTGTATTTTCAGGAAATCAGTAGACAGGTACCTCGACAGACTTTTGGGCAGACGGAGCGTATGAAGTTTCTTATTTCTTTTTGTTACTTTTGGATGTATAAAAATATGAAGCAAACAGATGTAAACACTTATTATATATATTCAATGTAATGGTTGTGTTTACTTTGATTACTATGATGCAATTGTTGTGATACTATACATGAAGTCATCCGCCCCCGAACGTTTCCGCCGTTCCGGTTTGGGGGTGTGACACTGTTCTCGCGAATCTCTTCATCTGATAAAATCTTTCTAGAAGGCCCTATCTCATTAGATGAAATTAAAGAGGTTGTGTGGGCTTGTGGAGGTGATAAGGTCCCTGGTCTCGATGGGTTAATGTTCAAGTTCATCAAGGCGTATTGGGATATTTTGTTGGGTGACATAACTCTTTTTGTCAAGTACTTTGAGCGGTTTGGAAGACTTGATCCATCATGTAGTTCTTCTTTCATTCCCTTCATCCATAAGATCAAGGATCCTTTATGCTTTAGTGATTTTCGTCCAATCAGCTTGATTAGTTGTTTGTATAAGATAATCTCCAAAATTCTCGCTTCTCGTCTCAAAAAGGTTATTGGTCATTGCATTGATGAAGTGCAATCTACATATATTGAAGGCATGTACATCCTTGATGGACCCTTAATTGTGAATGAAGTGTGCACATGGGAGAAAAAAGAAAAGAAAAAGATATTATTGTTCAAAGTCGAGTTTGACCAAGTCTTTGACTCAGTAAATTGGGAGTATTTGGACTCAATCCTTGCCCAAATAGGATTTGGAGATAAATGGAAATGGTGGATAAAAGGATTTTTGGAATCAGCTAAGGCATTTGTGTTACTAAATGGTGCCCCAACAAAGTAGTTTTCAATGGAGAAAGGGGTTAGTCAAGGTGATCCCCTTTCACCCTTTCTTTTTTTTATTGCTATGGAAGGACTTAATGTGGTTTTGAAGACTGCTTGCAACAAAGGTATTTTCAAAGGAGTGCAACTTCCAAATAATGGGTTGGCTATCTCACACCTATTGTATGCGGGTGACGCCCTCTTATTAGGTGAATGGTCAGAAAGCAACATCAAAAATCTTGCCAGAATATTGAGGTGTTTTCACATCTCATGCGGACTGAAAGTGAACTTTAATAAGTCCAAAGTTTTTGGAGTTGGGTCCACTCTACTTGAGACCTCTCGTCGGACCGGACCACTTGGTTGTGAAGCTGCTTGCCTTCCTTTCAATTATCTGGGAGTACCCGTGGGAGCAAATATGAACCTTAAGAAAAACTGGAAACCAATTATTGACAAGTTCATGACAAAACTTACGACATGTAAATCAAAAACACTGTCATTTGGAGGAAGGCTAACTTTAATCTCATCTGTATTAGGTAACCTTCCGACATATTACCTGTCGTTATTTCCTGCACCAAATGGAGTATTAGAAGAACTCGAAAAAAAATCAGGAGAGCTTTTCTATGGGGTGGGTCGAATGACACATCAGCAATCTGTCGGGTATCATCGGAAAATATCGCAACATCCAAAAAAGATGGGGGCCTCGATGTGGGATCGATCAAAGCTCTTAATATTGCGTTAATCTTAAAATGGTGGTGGCGCCTAAGATCGAACCTATCCCTACTTTGGTGTAGAGTTATTTCATGCATTCATGAGCTTCATTCTAAACCTGACAAGTACTATGCAAACAAATATATAGGAGGTCCACGGAAAAATATTTTAAGGGTAAAAAAAGAATTGATTAAACTTGGCATTCCTATATCCAAAATTCTCTAAAAAACAATCAATTAGGATAACATAACGTGGAGATGCAACTTAGCCTCGGATGGGAAATACCTAGTTAATTTATTACGACGAAGAGTTGACCAAAATACCCCTATAGACTCACCTAAGTTAAATTGGTTAAAGGAGGTTCCTAATAAAGTTTCATGCTTCGTTTAGAGGGCCATTTTAGGCAGATTTCCATCGGCTATGGCTTTGCAACGAAGGGGGTGTATCTTGATTCCACAGCTTGCAAATACTGTAACCATGAGGAGGAATGTGGAAATCATATTCTGGTTCAATGTCCGTTTGCTAGACTAGTGATGGAGGAGATATTTAAACGGTGTGGTTTACAAGCTGTTCAATTCAGTACAATAACGAAAGTTATTAATTTTGCTGCATGCCGGAGGAATTGCCCAAAGAAGAGACTTATCCTTCAAGGCATTGTCTATGGCACCCTGTGGAATATTTGGAAAGAAAGAAACAATAGAATATTTAACAACAGGTGAATATCACCCACTAAACCGGCAGACATGATACAGTCCTTAGTATTCACTTGGATCAAATTCCGAGGAACAACCGGGGGGGGGGGGGGGGGGCGGAAAAATAAACCGGAATATTTGGTGTATTGAGATCAACTCAAGTCTTAGACACTAAAACTTCACT